>NC_088606.1:4115000-4385186 GCF_036013475.1 Columba livia
TTGCCGCTTTTCTTAATACTAGAAAAACCTCATTTCATGCTATTTTAGTGAAGTCACGCGTTCTCCACACTACATGTATTTTAAACCCGGTTTTATTTTGTGTTTATGGTGGGGTTTATGTTGTTCTTTTGTTTAGTGAATGCCACCAAGTCGGTTTCATTTCGCTGCAGCTCCTTCTTTTTGGCCTGGGGGATGGAAATCTATGGTCAGTAGTTTCTTTTTTGTTTTAAAACCAAAGATCCTTAATTCCACGCATTGTTCTATGGAGACACCCTCGGTTCTACCATTCTTTTGGTCTAAGGGGCTACATCAATCTTTTCACCAGGGGCCACATCAACCTCTTGGTTACCTTCAGAGGGCCAAATGTCATCTTAGGACTGGATAAATGGAGGAGTAGTTACATTTATACAGACCCAAAATTACATTTGGCCCTTTGAAGGCAACCGAGAGGCTGCTGTGGTCCCCAGGGAAAATGGGTTTGGCACAGGGTGTTTCAAAAAGATGGACCCAATTTGAAATCACTGCCTTTTGAAACTGGGTCCAGCTTTTCAAAACACCCTGTAAATCCAGCAGTTGGGTTTAAGGGATCAGCCAAGACTCCCTTGACTATGGTGATGGGCTGGGAGGGTTTAGTCTCTGCTCAGTTCATGGCATTTTACTCGCAGCTATTGGACCCGTTGCAGTTCTAAGCAACCAGCACACACCAGTGCTATATACTGGGTATACTGGGCTCTTAGCGTTGCACAGCTCCTTCTGCTCCCCATTAATTCTGCACTGGACCCCACCATATAAATCTTCCTTTTCTTTATTAATATACATTTCAGTCACTCTTTCATTGCTGCCTTTGTGCTACTTTGAACCCCTAAAGGCCAGGCCGTGATTCTATTTGTGCACTGTCATTTAGGGGTAAAACGAAACCCAACAAACCCGCCACCATCACAAAAACCTTTTTAAAGCCATATACTTCATAACCATGTTTTCCAAATAATTTATTAGCAACCATGTCACATTCTGAAAGTGCACAAGGGCACTGCGAGGGGGTTCAAAGACGCGTCGGGGTCTTTTCACGCATTGTTTTTTGTACAGAATACGGATTGTGGTTTGTTTGTTTCTTTTCAAAGTGTTTTGCACACGTGTGGCTGAGGAAGAATCGTGTGTGTCCAAACCTCGAGTGCAATCGCCAGGATTAGTTTTCCAGGTTTGTTTTGGGGGCAGGGGAGGGAATATCTGTAATTATAGATATTTGATGACAGCCAGCCGAGGGTTTTACAAAACACTTTGCGTAGCATGAACGCGGGAATTTCAGTTTAGGCCTCGGCTTTTGTCCGTGACGGGTGACCTGGGGTGGCCAATTGGAGCTGCTGAGGAAGAGCCTCAAAATCGGGGACCTCAATGGGATGGGACACCCGGGGTCGCTCGTCACCCACAAAATCTCAGCGCCTCTCTCTGCAACTTCCGAACTAGATGTAACTAAACACAAATGGTTTTGTTTTTCTAAATTTTATTGTATTATTGCAATAAATCTTTAACAGTATATATATTTTTTTAAGTTGTATAATTGTTACTTCTGTGTGGTTTGTTTTTATCCATACTGGGCAAGTCCACAAGAACTTCCAGCTTTCAATGCATCGCAGAGACCAGTGCAGTGCAGTCGTACAGCGGTGGAATAAGCAATACCCATCCTATAACAATACTCTTACATCAAATAACTGCATCTCTGGATTGGGGAAGGGGAGTCCTGCGAAACACCCACACACATATCTACATGTAAACAGGTAAATCCCTCCCGGCTTGGAGCTGCTTCTCTGCCCAGTGACGTTTGTTTCACCAGGTGCTGAGCCTGAATTATTTCTGCGCGCAAGGGCAGATGCGTCGCTTTGCAAGGTCGTTTCGGGAGGACACGAGGTAATTATTGAAGTGAGATGTTGCACATCTGAGCAACAGGGATGGGAAAGGGCAAGGTTTGTCACCGAGCTCTGTCCGGGGTCACTGAATGATAAGCTGAAGCTGTCCCTGCTCATGGCAGGGTTGGACTAGATGAGCTCTGAAGGTCCCTTCAACCCAAACCATGCTGATTCTATGAAACAACCCATCCCAGTTGGTTTTTTTGGGATGGGGAGCACTGATGCCCTGCGATTCCAACCTGTTGCACGCTCCAGAGCAGCCGCTTCTGCGCACTTGGCATTCACAGCCATGCGCAAAGCCAGGCCTGGCCCTGAGCTCAGCTTATGCCTCCAGGTCGCTTAGGTCGCTGCTGTTTAAGTGGGGCCAGCAGCAGGAGAGCAGCCCCGTGGTGCCCCAAGTCCTGTCCCTGCTCCAGGGTTGCTTGTACCAGCGCAGCATCTCCAGATGAGGCTCATGGGGACATGGCTTAGTCCTAGATTTAGGTTATGGTTGGACTTGAGCTTAAGGGTCTCTTCCAACCAACATGATTCTAACAGGCTGGGGAGGACAAACTGCCCCAAGGAGGCTTCAGCACCATTCCCACCTTGCAAGAAGTGGGACCGCAGACAGACATTGGGGCATCGGCGCGGTTTGGTGTGAAATGATGGTTCTGGGGGCAGAAAGTGAATTGGGGCCAATGGTGGGGAAGGGAACCCTGATAGAGCATCGCGGAACCTCCTTCCAGGGAGCAGAGACACCACAAAGGGGAAAAGCTGCTCTAGAACAGGCAGGATGGAGCGACGGTGGCTGTTCCAGTGGCGTCCGTGCCAGGAGACCCCAGAGCACGAGGAGAAGTGGCTGCTTATAAAATACAGCAATGTTATTGCCACTTCAGGCAGGGCAGTCCAGCATGCAGCACCGTCTTTAGTTCTGAACGCTGAATTTTGTCAGTCCAACACTGGATTTTCCAATTGCCTCAGGAAAAAATAAGTTAGTTCATCGGGCTTTGGGTTCTCCCTGAAACGGAAATCTGCACTTTACTAATTTACAGGAAAAAAGCCCAAAAACCAGCCTGCAGCTCAGCATAGTTACTCTGGATGCAGAAGTTTGTTCTGTAAAACAACTGTTAACAACAACGCTGTGTAACAGGGGTGGTTCCGGCCAACAACGTCAATAAATGATGGATAAAACAGCCCACGGTCCACAGCAGCTTGAGGGGAGGGTGGGGATGGGGCGGAGAGCAAATTATCCTCCGTATTCAACTGCTCCAAGGAGCAAAACAGCCCAATGCACTTGTTTTATTCTCATTTTTTCCCCTTGTTCAACAAAGGTGACCAAAATCTCACACCCTGTTCTGAAAAAAAATGACCTCACCGGCTCCTTATCTGGTAACAAAATATTTTCCTCTCCTGCTTCTATTTCAGCCTCGTGGGGACTTTCCTCGCTGTCCGCCCCGCGGGTTATCTCGAGTGTTCCAGTCCTGGGTGCGGGGCAGGAAAGCGGCTTCTTCCCCCTCTTCCTTAATTGCAATTAAGCTGGATGCTGATGGTTTTTGCCAAGACAACTCCGTCCAGAAAGCTGTTTTGCTTCTTGATCCCAGCTTGGGAGAAGCCTGCGCCCCATTAGAGAGCGAAATCACGAATTACCGAGGGGTCCTGCTCTTCCTCTTCACAGCCGATTCACGTTTTTAATGTCATTCCTGCTGCTCATCATCATATGATTAAGGGAGTGGAGCATCTCCCGTGTGAGGAAAGGCTGAGGGAGCTGGGGCTCTGGAGCTGGACAAGAGGAGACTGAGGGGGGACTCATTCATGGGGATCAATATGGAAAGGGGGAGTGTCAGGAGGATGGAGCCAGGCTCTTCTTGGTGACAACCAATGATAGGACAAGGGGTAATGGGATCAAGCTGGAACACAAGAGGTTCCACTTAAATTTGAGAAGAAACTTGTTCCTGGTGAGGGTGCCAGAGCCTGGCCCAGGCTGCCCAGGGGGTTGTGGAGTCTCCTTCTGTGCAGACATTCCAACCCGCCTGGACACCTTCCTGTGTAACCTCATCTGGGTGTTCCTGCTCCATGGGGGGATTGCACTGCATGAGCTTTCCAGGTCCCTTCCAATCCCAAACATACTGTGATATCTATTCAGCATCCCTTTTAAATCTACTGTGAACACCCTGAATTTACCAAACGCAGCTTCAGGTTGTAACTGCTCAGTTTTATTTGTTAATGGAGAGAAACGTCCTTCTGGAATCAGGTTCCTGCAAAGAATCAAACCTTTCTTGTGCTCTGATTTCATCTCCTCCAGCCCACGGACGCCACCAGGCAAACAGCCACAGGCAAATGTGGGGGAGAGAAGGGACTTGGGGAACACAAAGGCACAAGCGCTGCTCCGCTCAGCTGGCGGGGACCCACCAAAGAGCTGCGAAGGTTCTTCTTGCAAGGGGAAAGTTCCATATAGAGCGGAGAGCAAAGCTCCCAGCGCATCCCCAAGGCAACTGCAGTTCCATCCTGCACCACTCGAGCAAATCCCAGTTCATCCCCGTCCTGCACCTCTTACCAAGAGAAAGTCAGGTCAGGCAGATCGAGAATGCACGGTTTATTCAAGTAAAAAAAAAAAAAAAGAAATCAAACAAACATAAAAACCCAAACCAGACAACACGGGTATGGTAGACAAGATATATTTTTTTTATTCTGACTATACAATAATATTCCTCTTTTTTTTATCCACTGCCACACTACTATAATGGATCTGTTCTAGTCTAATTTTAAGGTTGTCCAGTTAAGTTGGCTGAAGATTCTTTAAACAAGTCGACCTTTACCTATTTAGAGTTTCCTCTCGGAAACGTTCATATATTATACAGGATATACAGATTTTTGGAACGAGACACTTAAAAACACACACGACTATAGCCGCAACACTATCATAGCTGCATTGTAGTGAGTACGTTGTTCAGCCAGCTGTAGACTCTGTATGTACAATTAGTTTTTATAGTGTTATTTACATCGATGGACTAAAAGCTATCCGTAATCTAAAAGGTAAAGGCTCTTGTGTTTATGTGCAGTTTCATAGCCCTGTGAAAACAAAAAAACATTGAAAAAATAACCAAACACAACAATTATATACACTGTAAACAGCACAAGGCATGAGAATCTCCTCCTACCCCAAACAATCTCGTAGGAAAGTGTGTGTGCACTAATATTCCTCTTCCACTTCGGCTCCCGCTCCTCTGCTTTTCTTATGAATGGCGCGATTAAAGCTGTGACAAGCGGGAACCCAATGATTGTCATGAAGGCCCAACTTACAGCCCGGGATGCCCTTCTGAGAGCGGTGACAGCACATCCAGTAGCCAGGCCCGTAGGGTAACGCTTGGCAATAGGGTTTGGGATGCCACCGGCACAGCGATACGTCCCCTTTCACGTATTTCTTCTTGCACTGCTTGCAGGGGTCTTCTCTGTACCGGGGATCGCGGACCCAGCGCGAATCCGCGGGCCTGATGTTGTAATATTCGATGATGAATTTGAAGTAGTAGCAAGTGCATTTTAGGGCGACCAGGCTCCTGGTGGGAAGCAAACCAAAGATCTTCACTATGATGTGGTGAGGCAAAAAGGCCATGTACTGCTGAGGCTCCAAAAGCTGCTGGATTTTAAACCGGGTCTCCAGAAAGTCATGCGAAACCTGCTTTTTCAAGCAGGAAGGATCAAGTACTTGCAAAGCCCCTTCTGCGGGAGGAACAGAGAGGGCGGATGGCTCTGCGGGGACGCCGTTTCTGACAGATGATCTGTCAGACGCCAAAGCGTCCTCATCCTCAGTTTGGGCTACTTCTGGCTTTTCTTGGGCGCTTTCCCGTAGCGGCTGTTGCTCGTGAGCGGCGGGCTGGTCGGCACGCAGGAAAAACAGCCTCCCCGGGAGCGCGTCGTCACCAGCACCGGAGTTACACAGCTTCTCTTTCCTGCGCCCCTTCTCCGTCTTGGTGACCGATATACTGATGCATAAGGGCTCTTTCCGAGCAGGGTGCAGGCTTTGCTTTGGGAAAATCACAGGCTCTTTCGACGTACAATCCACAGTCGCGTTCTTGCCACGCAAGGAATCCACCGGGCGGCCGGCGGCAGCGGGACAGGCGGGCAGCACAGGTCCGGGGGGCTCGATTGGTGTTTCAGCATCGCTCCTGCCGGTGGTTATTGTCAACACCGCGTGAGCCAGTCCCGAATTCACATTCCCCATCCGAGCGTCCAGCCCAGAAGAAAAAGGCTGCCGAGCAGAGGCAGCGCCATCCCACAGCTCAGCGTCACCCAGAGCGCCGCACCGTCCCCCATACCCACCCTCGGCTTCCCCAGCGCCCTCCAAATCTTCCCCCGGCGCCAGGACCCCCGGGGACACCTTCCCCGCGTCTCCATCGGGCTGGGTGCCGTTGGCCAGGAGCACCCTGCCGACGTTTCGGCGGAAGCTGTTGTTCCGCGAGAGGCTCCCGGCCTCCCGCTCGCTCTGGCGCCTCAAACACTCCGACTCCAGCTTGGCCACCATGTCCAGCACCCGCACGGGCTCGCTCTGCTGCTCGCCGCACGGCCCCCTCTCCACCGGCACCTCGCACGCCTCGGCGGAGCAGAAAGGGTCTGAGGCGGGGAAGGCGGCTTTGGGCGCAGCGCTCAGCCTCGTGGCGGGAGCGGGAGCGCAGGTTTTAGCGCAGTCCACCAGCAAAGCGCTCGCTCGTTGCTCCAGAAACGCCACCATCTCCACCACCGAGAGGGACCGGCCGGGGAAGACGCCCTCGCCGTGGTCGTTCCCGTAATGCACCGAACAGTGCTCGATGCCGCAGGCGAACGGCTCGGGCTGGGAGCACCTGGCGTTCGCCTCCCTCATTCTTTCCAGTTGGATTTTGGCTTTTTTAAGATCGCCGGATTTTTTCCTGCGCTTGGCCGTTCTCCCGTCAATGTCCCACGTGCTTTTGATTTTCATGGAGCCCAGGCGGTTGCTGCTGCCGCACTGCTGGGCAGCGAAGAACGCGATCTTCTCCTTCGTATTGCCGGGTTTCACCACAGCCCACACGTCCAGCGGCCCTTCACCTTCTTCTCCCTGGTGAATCGTCGCGGACAGCGCGTTCTTCTTTTCCCTGGCGCTCAGACCATCCGCTGGACCTTTCCCGTTCATATTGCACATAGTATTTGGATAAATAATCCCCAGAAGTTTGCGAGATGGAGTCACGAGGGAGGGTTTTGGGAAAACGCTCAGTTTGGTGCAGTTGGTGGTGTATTTGTCTTCTTGCGCTGGTCTCTGATGGCTCGCAGGTGGGACTCTTAGGGAGTCCTGGCTAATTTCTGGAGATCGCTCTTTCTTCTGTAACTTGAGATATGGCTTTAAGTGCATACCAGAAACCCTAGAAAAACAGAAAGGGAAGAAGTCAGAGTTGTAAACCATGCCAAAATGGAACCAGAGAGAGCAGGCACCACCTCAAAAGGAACCACATAAGAAAGGAAAAGCAACAGCCGAGCTGCAACATCCACCCTGCGAGAGCTTCTTGCAACAGCATCATGATCTGGCCGAGATCTTCCTGGGAGAGAAATCTCCGTCCAGGGAGTTGCAAGCAGAAATCCTGACGTTTGAGTTCTGTCACGCAAACGTAGCCAGAGGCTCCTTCTAGACAGAGTCACCCTTGTGTCCGCTCATTCCTTAATCCAGGTGCAAGGCAGACAGAGAGAGAGAGAGAGAGAGAGATCACAGTATCACGGTATGTTTGGGATTGGAAGGGACCTCAAAAGATCATCCAGTGCAATCCCCCCATGGAGCAGGAACACCCAGATGAGGTTACACAGGAAGGTGTCCAGGCGGGTTGGAATGTCTGCACAGAAGGAGACTCCACAACCCCCTGGGCAGCCTGGGCCAGGCTCTGCCACCCTCACCGAGAAGAAGTTTCTTCTCAAATTTAAGTGGAACCTCTTGTGTTCCAGCTTGATCCCATTACCCCTTGTCCTATCATTGTTTGCCACCGAGAAGAGCCTGGCTCCATCCTCATAGCACTCACCCTTTATATATTTATAAACATTAATAAGGTCCCCCCTCAGTCTCCTCTTCTCCAAACTAAAGAGCCCCAGCTCCCTCAGCCTTTCTTCATAAGGGAGATGCTCCACTCCCTTAATCATCTTCGTTGCCCTACGCTGGACCCTCTCCAGCAGTTCCCTGTCCTGCTGGAACTGAGGGGCCACAACTGGACACAATATTCCAGATGTGGTCTCACCAGGGCAGAGCAGAGGGGCAGGAGAACCTCTCTGACCTACTGACCACCCCCTTCTAACCCACCCCAGGTACCATTGGCCTTCCTGGCCACAAGGGCCCAGTGCTGGCTCATGGTCATCCTGCTGTCCCCAGGACCCCCAGGTCCCTTTCCCCTACACTGCTCTCTAATATGTAATTTCCCAACCTATACTGGAACCTGGGGTTGTTCCTGCCCAGATGCAGGACTCTACACTTTCCCTTGTTAAATTTCATCAGGTTATTCCCCGCCCAACTCTCCAGCCTGTCCAGGTCTCTGATGGCAGCACGGCCTTCTGGCGTGTCAGCCACTCCTCCCAGCTTGGTGTCATCAGCAAACTTGCTGATAGTACACTCTATTCCCTTGTCTAAATTGTTAATGAATATATTGAATAATATTGGCCCCAGTACTGCCCCCTGAGGCACTGCACTAGATACTGGCCTCCAACTGGACTCTGCACCATTGACTACCACTCTCTGGCTTCTCTCCTTAAGCCAGTTTGCAACACACCTCACTAGTCCATTGTCTGGACCACACCTCCTCAACTTAGCTGTGAGGATGCTGTGGGAGACTGTGTCAAAGGCTTTACTGAAGTCAAGGCAGACCACATCCACCGCTCTGCCATCATCCATCCACCTTGTTACATTCTCATAAAAGGCTATGAGGTTGGTCAAGCACGACTTCCCCTTGGTAAAGCCATGCTGACTGACCCTAATCTTATCCTTGATATGCCTTGAGATGGCACCAAGGATAAGCTGTTCCATTACTTTCCCAGGGACAGAGGTGAGGCTGACCGGTCTATAATGATAGAGATTATAAGATGATAGAGAGAGAGATGATATATATATAGAGAGAGAGAGAGAGATGATAGAGAGAGATATTATATTCAGAGATACTGGCAGATATCCAATCTCCTAACACCACCCAAAATAAAACCTACCCTTTAGTGCACCAATAATGGATATTTGGTGTGCTTTCCCAACAAGGATCCTCATGCTACGCATCAGATGCAACCCCAACGCAAAAGTGAGAGCAGCATCACATCCAGCTGAAAAGAACCAGTTTCAAAGACGTGTTTTTATCGCTAGGAATTTCAGAGCAGCGAAGGAGACACGTGGGTGCTGCTGACACGACAGTCCCGGGCGCTCGGCTCCTCCGCTCTGTCACACCTTCGCTGTCACCTTCACCTCGGAGCTCAAAAAGACACGAAAGCCACATAAGATGTAACTATCAGGAGACTTCAGGCTCTTATCCCAGGAGGATCGCATAAGCATATTGCAGAACTAACTATAGATTATGTTTCCATGGTAATCTTTGAATTGTTACATTAAAAGGCCTTTTTGAAATGGGGATAATCTGTGCTTGAGAGTTTAAGAACAGCAGGTTCAATGCCACGTTTATCATGAGCTGATACGGACACATTCAGACACTGAATACATTTCCCTTGACAGCCACCACCAAAACAGTTTCTTTAGTATCGCATTTCTAGCCTAAAACCAACTTTCAATTAAAAACCTCAAGCCATAACATCTATAAAGTTGGATAAATTGACAGGTGTAACAGCCCCAGTTAAGACACACGATCAGTTTGTATCGGATGTGGCTGGAGTCCAGCCAGGCTCTTCCCGACCATGCCGTGCTCTGGAAACAACGACCTCGGGACACCCTCAGGATGCTACACAGGGCACCGGTGGGGACGGCACACGAGGAGGGGACATGGGACAGCTGCATAGGGAAGCCAGGAACAGCAGATGCCAACCATGAATAGAGATGGATGTATGAGCAACCTGGAGCACAGCTCAGGGACAGTGCAGCCAGCTCTGCCCCATGGATCAGAGACTCACAGGGTGGTTGGGGTTGAAGGGACCTCTGGAGATCCCCCAGTCCAACCCCCCTGCTCCCGCAGGGTCACAGAGCAGATCACACAGGTGGGTTCAGGGGGTTTGAATGTCTCAGAGGAGACTCCACACCCAGCAAACAAGTTTCTCCTCATGTTCAGATGGAGCCTCCTGTGTTTCAGTCTGTGCCCGTTGCCCCTCACCCTGGCGTTGGGCACCACTGAACAGAGTCTGGTCCATCCTCTGACACCCACCCTGGAGATATTGATCAGCATTGATCAGATCCCTCTCAGCTTCTCTTCTCCAGCTGAACAACCTCAGATCTCTCAGTGTCTCCTCATCAGAAAGATGCTCCAGACCCCTCAGCATCTTTGTGTCCCTCCCATGGACTCTCTCCAGTAATTCCTTGTCCTTCTTAAACTGGGGAGCCCAGACCTGGACCCAGCAGCCAGGGCTGGGGACGCTGCAGAGTTCCCGAAGGCGGAACGCAGAGCTGGGCCTGGGAGCAGTGGAGCCAGCGCAGGATACTTGGGAAGGAAGATGCTCCAGGTCCAGCTGCTGACACCACACAGGTTTCTGTTCCTCCTTCTGGCCCTAGAAGTAAGTGCGAAGGGATGGGTGACAAGTGTGAGGAGAGAGGTTTTGGGGCAGTACATTGAGAGGAAGTGGCTCAGTCCACCTTCTACAAGTGTGCATAGAACCTCGGGGTCCCCCTTGGACCCCTGCAGCGCTTTGAAGGCCAGGAGGAAGATACTGCAAAGGATGCAGTTGTGTTCTCTCCCCTCCTGATTTTATACGGAGATCATCACCTTATTCTTGCAACAAGACAGTGCCAAAACCACCTACCCATCACCTACAGACTGTGGGGATAATATCCCCCATTACCACAAATACATCTACCCAGTCCCTGGGTTAATTCTCTCCCCATGCCTTCTGCTGCTGATTCCAGCTCTTGTTGGAACTGGGTCACCTCCCAATTTAGTCTCCTCTGCAAAACGCAACAGAGCTGTTCTGTTTGCCTCCTCAGTTGGATGCTAAAACCTAAAATGACCTGATAAAAATAGAACTTCAGGGTGCTGCAACAGATGAATAATAGAGAATGGGAAAGCAAGGCTGCTGTAGCTTGTTTCAGCCTCTTTTTCCATAGAATCATAGAATGGTTTGGGTTGAAGGGACCTTCCCAGCTCCCCCAGTGCCCCCCCTGCCATGAGCAGGGACATCTTCACCAGCTCAGGTTGCTCAGAGCCCCGTCCAGCCTGGCCTGGGATGTCTCCAGGGATGGTTCATCTACCACCTCTCTGGCCAACCTGGGCCAGGCTCTCACCACCCTCAGGGACAACAATTTCTTCCCCATGTCCAGCCTGAATCTCCCTCTTTTAGTTTAAAACCATCACCCCTTGTCCTGTCGCAACAGGTCCTGCTCAAAAGTCTGTCCCCATCTTACAGGCCCCTTTTAAGTACAGAAAACAGAGTTTGCCTCATCTCAGCTGCACTTTAGAGCTGAGCAGGGTCCAGCCACCAATGTATTCAGACCAGAGCCCGGCCTAGAAGAGCATCAGGTGAACAACTGCAGAGAACGGTGCCTACACCCCCCATCCCCATCCCCATCCAGAGGGGAATTTTGGAGCTGCGCTTTTCAGATCAAATAAAAGCTCCAATGATTGCTCACCACTGTATCCCAGGGAGAAGAGGTGAATACAATTAACTACACAACTCCGCATGTTGAAATCTCATGAGCTAAGAGCAGAAGGTTTGATTTCATTCATGAGTTTTCATGCCCGGGTGTTTCGAAGATGAGCTGAACGTGTTTTTAACAGGTTTTCTTCGAGCTGTTTTCAGGAATCCAGCAGGACAATCGGGTCAACACCCTTCATTAAAGAGAAGTTGCAAATGAAGGTCAGACCAGGCATTATGAGAAGAACAGGACCAAACTGGTTACCCCAGCGTGCTGAGGACACGTTCAGCCAGCAAAGTTGGTTCAGCTGCTCCCAGCTATTTCTGGTCTCTGGAGAAAGACAAAGGGGAGAGTTCTGCCTCACCTCTCACGGATTTCTTGTTTAAGGTTATATTTCCTCCTATGTTTCAGTTAGTCTCTGGCTCAGCCAACAATACCATTTAAGGCTGAAAAGTTATAATTTACATAACAAAATTATGCCTTAGTCAGAAGTTTTCCTGCCAGAATAATTGCCTCATTTGAATTCAGCGTTCAGTTCGCTGCACTTGTTTTAATGGATCCAGATTTGAAGAAAACCTTAATTAATAACTCCAGACAGCTCTCAAGAGCACTGCTAACCTGGCCAGCTGAATCACGGTGCCACCTGCCTCCCGGTTTTTTGGGCAGCGAAGAGAACGTCCATTTTAAATGGGATGTTAGTAATGGACTTTACCTGAAGGTGTCACTTGGATAAAAATGGGCCCCCATACACACTTTGCTGTGAACATTAAGAACGAACTTCCAGGCAAACTTCACTTCTTCCCTGCACGTCAGCAGCACATTTCGTTTCTAGCTCCTAGAATTAGAAGGAGGCTTCCCAGCAGAAATCACTTTGAAGATGAACCAGAGCCCAGTCCCCACCCACAGACTCACTTATTTCTGCAACACTGCAGCGCTGGCAAGCAGAGAATCGTGGCAGCTCCAGGTACGTTTTAAATATTTAAACCCACCAAAAATAGCTGTTAAAAGGTGAAGTCACTGACAATTCCCTATGATACCATTCCAGAATTATTCTGTTTGCTTTTCCCCCACCCTTTAAGTTATCAAGCTTTCTAATTTTATCTTTAGAGACAACGACTCTTCAGAAGTTCATGGCGTAAAGCATGAAAAGGTTTTCAGTCTCAAACGCGTGGTTTTGAATTGCTGATAAGAGATAATTCTGCCAGGAACGATCAGCACTGAAACAACCAGCCGTGCCGCCTTTATACTGTTATTCCGTCCTTAAGCTGACAAAATAAAAAGGGCCATTTTTTTCTGTTCCTAATCAGCCGTGTCTGAAAAACAGGATACTTACACTTCTGGCATTACACTGGTGACTACGGCTTGTTTCCACTACAGTTTTATCATGTTAGTTACTACATGGGATTGATATAGAAATATATGTTTCCATGTGCAGACATGCATGTAGCCCTCCTTACCCTGAAGACCCATAAGCTACTTAGCCAAGCTGGACAGAATCTTTCTGCATCCATCTGTATTTTTATATCTTCTAAATCATAGAATGCTAGGGATTGGAAGGGACCTGGAAAGCTCATCCAGTGCAATCCCCCCATGGAGCAGGAACACCCAAATGAGGTTACACAGGAAGGTGTCCAGGCGGGTTGGAATGTCTGCACAGAAGGAGACTCCACAACCCCCTGGGCAGCCTGGGCCAGGCTCTGCCACCCTCACTGAGAAGAAGTTTCTTCTCAAGTTTAAGTGGAACCTCTTGTGTTCCAGCTTAAACCCATTACCCCTTGTCCTATCACTGGTTGTCACCGAGAAGAGCCTGGCTCCATCCTCCTGACACTCACCCTTTGTATATTTGCAAACATTAATAAGGTCACTCCTCAGTGTCCTCTTGTCCAGCTCCAGAGCCCCAGCTCCCTCAGCCTTTCCTCACACGGGAGATGCTCCACTCCCTTCAGCATCTTGGTGGCTGCGCTGGACTCTCTCCAGCAGTTCCCTGTCCTGCTGGAACTGAGGGGCCACAACTGGACACAATATTCCAGGTGTGGTCTCCCCAGGGCAGAGCAGAGGGGCAGGAGAACCTCTCTGACCTACTGACCACCCCCTTCTAACCCACCCCAGGTACCATTGGCCTTCCTGGCCACAAGGGCCCAGTGCTGGCTCATGGTCACCCTGCTGTCCCCAGGACCCCCAGGTCCCTTTCCCCTACACTGCTCTCTAACAGGTCATTCCCCAACTTATACTGGAACCTGGGGTTGTTCCTACCCAGATGCAATACTCTACATTTGCCTTTGTTATATTTCATTAAATTTTTCCCTTGGAAATCACAGCAGCTTAAAAAAAACCAAACATATTTGCTTTAGCGGAAACTCCAGAGCTGGAGGAAAAACTGGTAGAAAAGGCTCCATTTTCACAGCCCCTTTCTAAGGTCCACAGAGAGCCCAGATGCCCCTTGCTGGGCCAGGGACTCTCACAGTGCCCTGTGAAGACAGAAGATCTCAACAACAACAAAAAGAAGTGTAATCTGCTCAAGCACCACAGTTTTCTGGCCGAATGACCGGAAGGTTTTATTAAGGCGAAAATTTCAATCGAAACCCCGAAGTTTCCTGTGGATTTCTTTTTGTAAACACTAACTCCAGTCGGCAAAAGTTCCGAGCGTTGCTGACTGCACACGCAGTGCCAACTACAACTCTGTAAAAACCCTCAGGACATACTAACACAAAGCAGAAGCAAAAAACAAATATAAAAAAGGGGAAAAAAATATCCAACAACAATAAAAACCCACACCAAGCATAACCTCTGGCAAGGCATTCCTCTTCCCTGGCATCCCAGTTCTCTGTCCACAGAGCCTAACTCCTCTGTAAAGAACACCGATAATTACGAAGGTCTGAGTACTAAATGCAAATTAAACTATGGGCAACCACTTGTTATTTCTGGAAGGCGCTGGTGGGTCCTTTGGGCTCAGTCTCCAGTACCGTTCCCATCCCCTTCGCGCTGCCGGGACGAGGCGACGCAGACGGGGAGCTGCTTCAAAGACATTCCAGGGATTCTGCCGGGGCGGGAAAGTCCCGGCCAAGCAGTTGGGATGGACGATGCCGCTCACTGGAGCTTGTTCTGGTGCGTGGCAAGTGTCCAGATCAGGGAAAGGCGGGTTGGGAAGCGAGATGCTCCAGACCAGGGGCGGGTTCCACTTCAGGCATCTGATTTCTAGAAAACTCACTCCCTTGCAGCAATAACTTCACATTAAAGCAACTGTTCCTGATACACAGAATGGTTTGGGATGAAGGGATGTTCCCAGCTCCCCCAGTGCCCCCCCTGCCATGAGCAGGGACATCTTCACCAGCTCAGGTTGCTCAGAGCCCCGTCCAGCCTGGCCTGGGATGTCTCCAGGGATGGTTCATCCACCACCTCTCTGGCCAACCTGGGCCAGGCTCTCACCACCCTCAGGGCAACAATTTCTTCCTCATGTCCAGCCTGAATCTCCCTCCTTTAGTTTAAAACCATCACCCCTTGTCCTATCGCAAAAGGCCCTGCTGAAAAGCCCGTTCCCATCTTTCTTACAGGCCCCTTTTAAGTACAGAAAGGCCGCAATAAGGTCCCCCCAGAGCTTCTGTTCTCCAGCTGAACACCCCAACTCTCTCAGCCTGTCCTCCCAGCAGAGGACATCTCCCAACCTTTTGCATCAATCAAGGGGCAAGTGAGGATTATCACAGGACCGGAGGACAAACAGAAGGTACCAGAGTGCTGGCGTGTTGCCCTGCGCTCCAGCAGCCGGGCTGGGGGGAGCAGGACAAGCCCAGAAGAGCTGAGGAGCTAAATGCAAAGTGGACACCTAACTTAACATTGGATCACTCTCGGCTTGTTCACCCACGTGAGGTGTTCAAATAACCTGACTTTGGGGGAGAGGACATCAAAATACAGCTGCACACAGGAGCAGCTATAAAATCCATCCTGTAAAACCCACCATCTTCACCCAGCAGAGGTTTCAGGTGATGGGCCACACATGCAAGCCCAAAGCACAGACTAATCCAGCTTGAGGGCTCCCACCCGTAATAAGTTCTGAACACATTTTTAAGCAAATGCACACACGTTACATCCTTCAGCATAAAGCACAGTAGCCGCAGCTACTACGAAATAAAGTGAGAGATTTGGCATTCGGGGTTATAAGCTGCTCCAGAAACATGTAGCTCAAAGATGAGGGGATAGCACACATGCCTTGGGTGGAATGGGCTAAGATAAGAAGAAATCACAGAAGGATGGTAAAAAAACCCAAACTGGTGGTTTTATAGGGTTTCTGCTGAAAGCAGCCCAGAGCAGCACAGATAGGTGACATGTTTCCATCTGGAAATGTTTTATCTTTCTCAATTTATCATTCATTTTCTAATTTATTACCTGCCAGGGGACCAAGGCCTTTTTTAATATCACAGCACAACAAATTTCTTCAAACGGTTAACGAACCAACACAAAGTGACACTATTTAGTCTTCAGTTTTTGTGCGTGCATAATGAGAACACATGAAAGGTTGTACAAATTAACCTTGGATTGCACTATCGTTCAGAGATTCAGAGTTCAAAAGAAAGAATAAGCAACAGTAGATCTGAAAGCAAGTCGTCAGGTTGGTTTTGTGAAACTCAAGACCAAAAGGAACTGGCTCATGAAGGATACAAGAAGCAGAGACAGGTTCCAAGTCATCAGGTCACATCACTTGGAAACTTGTATCTTAAAGATCAAAGAGTCTAGGAATAAACGTGAGAACTCATCCGGCGTTAAGCCACTGCAAAGATATTGAAAAACAAAGAGTAAAAGGCTCTTCAGTTTGTGAGAAAGGACAGAGAGATAAACAGGGCTGCAAGCAAGGTCAGGGCAGAGATTAGAAGCGCTCTAGGTACAGCTCAAACTACCAGATTGGATTGTGCATCGTGTTTGAAGAGGGGTTGTACAGGTGATCATGAGGGCAGAAGCCCAGGGGTTAATTTGAACAAGAACACTGGTAGGGGGAGGATTAAAAAGTTTCATGAAGATTGCAAGGATTGGCTAGTCTCGGTTTTAGAATCCAAAACAGACAGGCTCATGAACTGCCAGCCATGACGCAGGATTTATAAAGCTCGTTAAGGCAATGAGTTAATAAAACGTGTGGCACATTGGAGGTGGCACTGCAGGGGAGAAAGAGGAGAGACAACAGCCTGTCAGTCTGACTTTCATATAAAGGTGCTTTGCGAGCAAAGCAAACAGCAAGAAAAAGGGGAAAAAGGGAATAGTTCAATAGGGCAGACTAACCTGAAGGTTCTCAAAAAAGCAACCTTTTGAGACATCTTACTGACATGGACTTGAGAAGGCACAAGGAGATTTACTGGTTAAGACAGACTGGCAGAGGAAGGGGAAAACAGACAAAGGAGCTGGCTTAGCAGCAGACAGCCCCAGGTGATGCTGAATAAGAAAATACAAGCCTGGAAACCAGAGACATGCCTCAAGAATCAGCCTTGGGAACACCTCACTTTGTCAGGAATGACCTCAACACAAATACCACAGAAACGAAGGCGTTTCCAAAACAGCAGGGACACAAAGGACAGAGTATCAGAAACTTAGGAGAGTTTAAAAAGCCAGCTGGTGATGCACCAGCAAGCTGAACAGCAGGAAGTTTTGGAGGTACCTAAGGAAGGTGAATTGGCCACCAAAGACAGGTCCATGGAACAGAGGGAAGGGGAGGTGATTCATGATGCATTCAAGGCAGCAGCAAAACCCCTCCTGCCAGATCTGCACAGGCTTTCGGACCTGACTCAGAGGAGATTCATCCACCCCGAGAATGACGACGACAGCAGTTGTTGTTCAAGAAGCTACTGGAGAACACTTGGGTCACTTAGCACAGCAAAATCACGGGGGAAAGTAAAGAGGCCCAGCAAAAGAGGTAAACCACTGCAAACAAGAAGAGGTGCTTATGCAGAAGGAACAAAAAGGAACACGAGCTCTAACGAGTATATCGACTGGCACAAATATTCAGTCTAGAAGTCAAAAGGAGGTTCCTAATCGCACAGCCAGATCTGTCATCTTCAGTAATGGATTCATCTACAGGAGCAGAAAAAAAAAGATGTAACTGTTTTTAGGCTGGACTAAGTTTACAAAAGATACTGCTTGGGAAAGGAAGGAGCTGAGTGACCCAGGAAGTCTCTTCCAGCACTAAATTACCTTGAGACTAAAAGAGCAAGTATATGCTGTCTACACAACCACAAAGAACAAAGCTGAAAGCTTGCTTTAAACCCACACGGCTTTTGGAAACCAGAAAGCTGGCTCTCTTCCTCCACACTGAGGAAGTTCAAGAGTCTTGGTTTCAGAAAAAGAAGAAAAAATACATATATTTTCAAGTAGCTTGAACTCAAACTGGCATGTTCTTGCATTTGCATAAGGACAAGTTGTTCTGTACGGTGTTCCTATAATGAGACACAGTGAGAGGCGTTCACTTAATTGTCACATAAGCACAAGGGTTTGAAATCAATCGTGCATTTCTGCTTAATAAGAGACACAGGAGTGAGCAATGCAAAATCTGAGCTTAAACTAATCTAATTACTTACTCCAGAGTAAGACAAACCGCAACAATTGCCAGCACTTCCACTTGCTTTAAGCTGACTGCATGTTTTAGAGTCTCCTATGACAAGCCATTCCCCAATTAAGTTTAAAGTGAAAGTCATGTTCCCAAATTAACAGCTGTTGCTAAAAAACCCCAAGATTTCTCCAAGTATGTACCAGCTGTAGTGAATCTGCAGTTGTCATTATCAAATTAAAATGTCAAAGAACATTTCTCCCCTTAAGCCGTTACAACTTAAGTAAGAATTCAGACCAAACATTTGAGTGAGGAGGAGGCTAAATCGGTGCTCAACACTTAACTACAGGCAGACCGGCCGCTCCGCTCATACCGTTTGACTTGATGGAAGGTGGAGGACGTGGAATTCAGCGGTTCCCTGTGGAGACCAGCTCTGTAGGAACTCTTCATGGTAACCACCTCTCCAGCTAAGGCACAGCCGTCACAGCCAGTCCATCCTCGCTACGCGCACGGCTTCCCCATCGGCTTCGCCGCGTCTCTGCCGCCTGGAGACTGAGCAAACAGGAGCCACATCAGAAAATCACCATTGAGCACAGCAGCGGTTGATGAGCAGGACGAGGACTCTTTCCCAAGAGACAAAAAATAAATATATATGAGTTATACATATATATGAGCGCTATATAGAAATATACGAGATACATATATATAAAAATGAAAGAACTTAACATGATCACGCCATTATTGCAGCTGGAGTTTCTCAACACCATTAAAACACAAATGAACGCCCCCTGCAACAGCCTGCCTGCACATAGAATGCATCTTCACCTTATATACGACTGCAGTACTGCCTCGGCACCCCCCGCGGAACACGCTGCCTTCCCAGCTCTGCGCAAACAGGACGCGCGAGATCTTTCTGTTTGTTAGCACCGCATCAAGCTTCGGGGGGAAAGCGCTGCTCGCAGTTAAGATTTGGCGCTGCCAGGGGTTACGTTAGCGTTCTAATCAAAATAGCGCAGAGGGTTTCATAAAGGACGAAAAACATGCCGCCGCGCGGCCTCCAAGCCTTGTGAAAACTGCTCTGCCTTTGCATCACGCGCAGATAAGGCAGCAGATTTCAGCAAAACAAAACTGTCCCGCAGTATCTCCCGTTCGCACTCGGGTGCTGCCTTCGACGCCTTGTCCTTGGAGCAGACGCTATTACTGGCGCTTTGACGGCGAAAGAACAACAACCTTCGAGTTGGAACGTGAAAGGAAAAAGTGACACAGCAAAAGAGCCCTGGAAAAACTCAAAATACTCGAGCCTGAGTTGCCAGTGGATTGTTTTAAAGATTGTTCTGCTTCCTCTGGGGAGGACCCCGCACAATGATGCTGCAATAAAAGAATGTCATTTGAAGATGCTAACTCCAGAGCTGCGACCCCAGGGGATCTGTGATTTAGCAGAGCAGGTTGTTCTTTTCTTTTTGACGTTCCTACCACTGCCCTGTTCCAAGAGCAGCATTTCCAGAGCGCAGCAGGTCTGTCCTCACCAGCAGCCAAGCTCTGGCAGCGACGGAGCCTCTCGCATCAATCCTTTTGCAACACCTGCCAGAGAAAAAACCCCCAGACAAAAGAGCACCTACCTATAGTTAATCAGCACTTGATCAACATGGTTTACAACTCTGCGCTGCCACCAACCACTCCCAGCCCGGAAAGCCGGCTCTAACTTGGTAGCCACACTTGCTGAGAAAGTGATGAGGGATGACTTTCCAGGCAGGGAAAACAGAAACTGGTTTAGATCCAGCTGACTTGATGTCATCGCTATGGCAATTTCAAGGTTCCTCTAGTGATGGTGAATGAGAGGTTAATCATTCGCCTACGCTTGAGTAAGCGGGAGCCTAAAATAATGTATAAAATATTATATAAACACGTTCCAGTCTTCATGAAGAGATCTCTGCTGAGCTCTACACAAGGCAAAGGAACATGTTGGATGGAGAAGATGAAGGATGACAGTATGTCCTCTACTCCAGGAACTCCATAACAGCAGCAGAAATCAAAGCTTTGTAACTAAACACCATTTCCATTAGACTGTCTGGAGCCTACAACAAGGATCCACCTGCAAGAGTGAAACCTAGGCACAAAAATCAGCCATTGCTGCTGTCTTATGGGCTGTAAAATATATATATTCACAAGCAGTAATTCAGAGAAAAAAAGCATTTGCTTAGTGCTCTACAAAAATCAAAAGTTAAACACAAAATCATTACTTTTCCATGAGCCATCAGTAAGAGGCACTGAGTATCTGACTTTTATCCAAGCTTTTGTCTGGCTTCTCCTTCTGGCTTTACTGACACCAGCATTTCAGACTCAGCAGGAACTGTATCGCAGAAACACGATTATATCCACACCCAAATAAATGCAACCAAACCATTTCAAGAACGCCAGCCCCTTTCACAACAGCTAAAACTCCGTGTATTCCCAGTTAGAAACACCAGACATTTTGTCCTAGTCCTGCAGATCGATCGAGAAGGAAACAACAAAAAGCCAGGCAAAAAACAAATGAAACCCAAAGATACCTTGTTTGCCATAAAGAGCTTAAGAAACAAAACCATCAAGAGAACGCGTTCAGGTCAGGGGCAGCCTCAATCCAAGCACAGAAAGCGTATGGGGGGGTGTCATGAGTTTAAGAAGGGAGTAGCACCTACTAGAGGAATATAAAAGCTGACAAAATAGACACGGAGAAGTTCAGATGGCGCAGATCTGCACAAAGCTCGCTTTTTCTCCTCCTCGAGCTGCTGGGCTATAGAAAAGAGCTAAAATAGACTATTAATGCCAGCGAGCTACAGACAAATTCCCACTGTGTAAGTAGTAAAAAGCTGTGCTTGTGAATTAAACAAAAAAAAGGAAAGAAGAAAAAAAGTCAGCATGTGAGCTAGCAGAAAGATACTTACTGCCTTTTAACTACCACAGTGTGTTTCTTTACCAAGGCTGATCCTTATCAGTAGGTGCTTCAGCTGATTTGTTAGTTCTGCCCGGAGCTGGGTACAGCCCGAAAACTGAAATGCAGATACACAGAGGAAACAAAACAGAAGAGGAAGTTGAAAACCTAATCGTGTTGCTCTCCCTTCCTGAAACCACCCCCAACACACGCCTTTATGCATAAGATGTGGGAAGGGCTCTGATTTTGGCAGCAGTATCACGTACTCCCAGCGACGGACAGGTCGTTGGATGGTCCCACAAAACTCCCCGTCTTACCATCAAGATTTGAACGCTGAGGCGGGTTAGGAAAACAAACGTTTTAACTCAACTGGGGTGGATGAGGGGGGTCAAGGCCTCTTCAGCTGTGCAGCAATACACTACAGCTTCAGATATTCTGATAGCTAAAGCTTTACTGCAAGAGCAAGTGTTTTAAACCAGTAGCAACTGCTACAAACCAGCACAATGGATGGGCACATCTTTTCAGAAAATCTGCTTTCTAGGAAGGAGGCCGTGGCCTCGGGACTGGTTCTGAGCAGCAACCACCCTGCTGGTAGAACCACGTTTGGCCACCACAGCTCCAGGCACAGGTGGCTTTGGGATGCTCGGCGGGGCCGCCGCATGGGGTCAGCTGGACAAAGAATCCCAGAATGTCAGGGGTTGGAAGGGCCCTGGAAAGCTCATCCAGTGCAATCCCCCCATGGAGCAGGAACACCCAGATGAGGTTACACAGGAAGGTGTCCAGGCGGGTTGGAATGTCTGCACAGAAGGAGACTCCACAACCCCCTGGGCAGCCTGGGCCAGGCTCTGCCACCCTCACTGAGAAGAAGTTTCTTCTCATATATTTAAGTGGAACCTCTTGTGTTCCAGTTTGTACTCATTGCCCCTTGTCCTATCATTGGTTGCCACCAAGAAGAGCCTGGATCCATCCTCCTGACACTCACCCTTTCCATATTGATAACAATTAATGAGGTCACCCCTCATCAGAGAGCTCAGGATGCAGAAAAAAGCAACGGCAAGTATTTCAGAGGGGTCCTTGGAACAGTTAACACCAAAAGAAGTCTTTATAAGGGACAAATAATCCTTATTAAAAAAAAAAAGCCAGCGCTGAGGCCTTATAAAAGAGATCTTCATGTGAGTTTTTTGATGTTTTCTTGCAATAACGGAGTTGTCTGTTCATTACCCTGCATCTCAGCTGAGGACACGATACTTGTCTCTAAAAGCGTATTTCACCAGACATGCAACTCTGACACCTCTAACAGCACCAGAGTCTCCAGAGCAAGAGGCCTTCCCAGAAATCTTGCCCAAATCCCAACATTCCCACTCTGTGGTAAGAACCAGTGACCCACAGCAGGTCAGCCCACGAGATGACACACCAGGTCTTCATACTCAGCCTCTTAGACAACGATAGAAGCACAACCCTTTCTTTAACTATTATTTCTGTAACATCTACCTATTTTAAACGCTAAAGAACTACCTTATAACCCAAGGTTCACCAGCTAGGTTTTACGTCTTTATTTATTAAAATGTTCTTAGGCAAAATAAGAAAAAACAAGCACACTTGAACTAAAATGATTTTAGAAAGAGTTGCCGAGTGACCTCACCCTTGCGTTCCACCCACCTGCAGCTGGCAACAAACCCTCACCTGGAAATAGATATTTAGTAAAGACACTGCATCCAATTTACAAGCAGTAAGAGATGCAAGGATTGATATCTACAATCAGATGAGGGGAGGTCAGGGAGACCTTCTTGTGGCCTTTCCATACTTAAAAGGGACCAATAACAAAGATGGGGACAGACTTTTTAGCAGGGCCTGTTGTGAAAGGACAAGGGGTGATGGGTTTAAACTAAAGGAGGGAGATTCAGGCTGGACATGAGGATTAAATTGTTGGCCATGAGGGTGGTGAGAGCCTGGCCCAGGTTGGCCAGAGAGGGGGTGGATGAACCATCCCTGGAGACATCCCAGGCCAGGCTGGACGGGCTGAGCAACCTGAGCTGGTCAACATGTCCCTGCTCATGGTGAGCACTGGATCAGCTGGGAAGGTCCTTTCCAACACAAACCAGTCTGTAATTCTATGATTCTATTATACGAGATTCTCCCAGTCCTGCTCAACTGCATTTTGGCCATTCCACCTGCAGTAAGAGGCTGCAGGAGCCACCACAGACGTCACTTGCCTTGTGAAACCTTGGGTGCTCAGCTTCCCCTCCATTTGGTGACCACAAGCTCTAAGAACTTTGCACAGATCTGATGTTCTCTAACCTAAAAGCAACAAAGCCGACACAGCTGGAATACAGTGGGGAGGCTCCTGTGTCTCTTTATACACCAAAACCTCCTCACACCACCTCTAGGCACCAGCAGCCAGAGCTGGCCAAGCAGCAGGACCTCGTTCCCATGGCCCTCGGCTCATTTCCCCACCAAATGCACTCCAGCCCTTCTCAAAGCTCCACCAAGCTCCCGTCCGTCCTCTGTACCCTGGACAACATCAGATGGAGCGGTTATCTGATTGAAATCTGACCATTCCCATGTAAATTTGAGCTTGGGCATCCATGTCAGCAGGGAGCACATGGAAGCTCTAAAACATCGTGCAGACGCGTGGCCATTTGGGTCACTAACTCCTGCCATGATGGGGTCTCCCACCTCTTCCTCTCATCACTTTCACACCTTCTCACCTGAAGCAGTTCAAGGTGTTGAATTAAGAGAAAACAAACCCAGAAGAGGTTGGTTCCCTGAACCCACTGACCCCTGCACCTGCAGGCACCATCAGAGCCGGTGGGATGAGGTTTTCAGGACTCAGACTGGACTCTGATGTCTCAAATCCACACTCTGAATCATGCTGGGAAAGGTCTCTGCCACATGTGGGGTTTAACTTCTCTCAAGTCAGTGGAAAGAAACACTTTTGAATGCACATTGTGCACACGGAATCCCAGAATGTCAGGGGTTGGAAGCGACCTCGAAAGCTCATCCAGTGCAATCCCCCCATGGAGCAGGAACACCCAGATGAGGTTACACAGGAAGGTGTCCAGGCGGGTTGGAATGTCTGCACAGAAGGAGACTCCACAACCCCCTGGGCAGCCTGGGCCAGGCTCTGCCACCCTCACCAGGAACAAGTTTCTTCTCAAATTTAAGTGGAACCTCCTGTGTTCCAGTTTGAATCCATTGCCCCTTGTCCTGTCACTGGTTGTCACTGAGAAGAGCCTGGCTCCATCCTCCTGACACTCCCCCTTTCCATATTGATCCCCATGAATGAGTCCCCCCTCAGTGTCCTCTTGTCCAGCTCCAGAGCCCCAGCTCCCTCAGCCTTTCCTCACACGGGAGATGCTCCACTCCCTTCAGCATCTTGGTGGCTGCGCTGGACTCTCTCCAGCAGTTCCCTGTCCTGCTGGAACTGAGGGGCCACAACTGGACACAATATTCCAGGTGTGGTCTCCCCAGGGCAGAGCAGAGGGGCAGGAGAACCTCTCTGACCTACTGACCACCCCCTTCTAACCCACCCCAGGTACCATTGGCCTTCCTGGCCACAAGGGCCCAGTGCTGGCTCATGGTCATCCTGCTGTCCCCAGGACCCCCAGATCCATTTCCCCTACACTGCTCTCTAACAGGTCATTCCCCAACTTATAAATACAGAGTGTTTCAGAAGCAGGGAAACAAGCAGGTAGAGCTCCAAGGCAACGTTTGACTCTTCACTGTCACCAAACTGCCCTACTTGCTGTACCAATAAGCATATGAAATGCTTATTCTAATGAAGCACTATAGGGAGGACATGTCTTCCTTCCAACATCACGTCAATAAAGAATGAAAGGTTTCAAATTTGCAGCTGTCACAGTTTCTCTCTCCCAGGTGTGGTTGAGAAAAATCTCAAAAGGGAAAAAGCTCTGCTGCACCTCGTTAGCCCTGTATTCCCATATTGGAAAACAATAATATCACAAGTGTTTCCCTTGTTTAACTATTCCTGAAGGGTTGCAGCTGTCTTGCACAATTTGGGTAAGGACATCATCTGTTGCTCAACTGGGAAGAAGTTAAGAACTGGCTCATTAGATTTGTTCTCTGCTTGATCCAAGAGGAAAACAAAACCAGCAAATCCCTCGCTCGCCAATGCTGCTGCAGCACCCAGATCACACGTTACTCTGCTTTCTAGAAAGCTGCCACCTACTTTGGCACTTCTTGTCACCACATAATCTATGGTGTGCCCCGAATGATAAACAGGGGGGAGCCAAACACCCCCGAGCAGACACACGGCAGCTGGGTCCTCAGGGTGCGAGTAAAGATACTCACGGTAACACTGTGCATCCAAGGGCACAACACAGAGCCACGTCTGGGTTATTTAGTGTATAAAACCAGATTTCTTTTGCTGTGAAGATGCTGAATAAACGAAAAGCTCGGCTGAAAGGCGACTTTCCTGGGGCAAGGGGAAGGAGAAAGCTTCCAGAAGCCTTCCTATTATAGAAGCAATAGAGCTGGTTCCAAAAATAGTCGAGGAGCGCTCCCGGAGCTCTGGAGACGTCGTGCCCTCGTTTCGTGGGGCTGAGGTCTCTTCAGATGGCTCCTGTTCACGCAAAGAACAACTGAAAGATGCAGAAGTGACGTTAAATGGGAGTTTGAGGACGAACACCAGAGACAGAAATCAGCCTACATGAAAGAAATCAGCCCGAACGGCAACAGAGACCCAGCCTGCCCCACTTTAGAGAAAGCCAGTTAAAACCAGCAAGAAGAATCACGTCTTTTTCAAGAACACAATGTTAGTTTCTTAAAGAAGATGCTGATCATTATAACGGCACTGACGTGGCACATCAGGATTGTCAACAATAATTCCATCCCCCTGTTTCGCCTGTGCAAGTTTGGGGTCCTGGCTGGAAAGGTCCACTTGACTCACTTTGGCAGATTCATTTTTGCTAGGACAGCTAATAAATTGACCATCACACGGCCTGCCTGACACTAATTACTCACTAGTTAGCCCGTAATAGTTTGTTAGCGATCCAACAGCCCAGCATAACGATCCACTCCAACGCTTAAAATTAAATTGGCCTGTTTTGTGACAGCTCTTGCAACACAGTGAAAATAAATTCATTTACGATACTCCTCTGATTACAACTGTATATCTGTGTATGCCGGCATGGGACTGGCTATTTTATGGGCATATTCTGGCAAAGTAAAATGTCAACAGGAACCCAAAAAGCTCATAATTGATACTATATAGGCAAGAAGTCTCCCTGCACCATGGCATACAATGCACAGTAGCAACTGTTTCCGTACATCCTTCTGTAAAATATTTATAAATAGTTTCTAAAGTACAAGAGCAAACCTAAAGCTGACTTCTAAATATCCAGTATATAAATACATACAGGTCCTTCTTCAGAACTTTGCTAATAAGGAAAACACCACAGCAGGATGACCCAGTGTTAAACACCAAATTTATCAGCTTTGAAACTTCGTTCACTGAATTATATACAGCTTTAACTGATCTATATGTTATAGATTTCTCTGCCCTACAGCACTGTGGATACTTTCCCAACAAAACCCAGGCACAAACAACGAAACCAAACACACACAGAAACAAGACTCAAAGCAGAACGACATAGATTTGTCCACATGGATTCATTCCACCCATCCATGGCAGAGCTGAGAGGTTACAATTTTCACCAGGCATCTCTACAGCTTCCAATTTTTCCTAAGGGTCTGCAAATTCTTAAATCCTTCTGTCGAGGGTTTAGATTGCGGGGTGACAATAAAACCCTGGCAGATGTATTGTTAACCCCCTCTCCCTGCCCCCACTTCCCCCTCCCTCTCCCCCCTTTCCACTAAGGAGAGGCAATTGGGAGGAAAAGAAGGACAGAGTGAAGAGAGTTGGAAAAAAATTAAAGATGTTTTACTAATGCTACTAATAAGAATAGAGAAAATAATACAAAATATACAAAACCAATCTTGAAAGTCTCAGCAACTGCAGAGCCGGCAACCAAAGTCCTGGACTGGACTCTGCAGCCAACCGGAGCTGGATTCAGTCTCTCACTAGGCCTCAGTTCGCAGGGACGACTCGCAAGGTCCTCTCCTAATGTCGGCCATAAGCAGAAGGGAAAAGGGCAAAAGGGAAAAGGGACGAGATCCTCGTGATCTCCCACTTTTACATGAAGTATTCACGTGAATGGAATGTTATACACAGTTGGTCAGTTTCTTGGTCTCTTTCTTCTCGTCGCTCCTCTCCCGAGATGTCCATCCATGCTTATCAATAAGTTTGCATTCCATTGCTAGGTTTACCAAAACATGTGTCTGGTTCTCCAGGAAAATGCAGTTAATATGAAGGCTTTAGCTGACAGGAAAATTCACTAAAAGAGAAACTTGTTTTTAGCAAAACCAGGACACCTTCCAAATTTTTGGTTTAAACAAGGATACTGCTGATGCCCCAATGTCAGGTTTTCACAGAAAACCATCTTTCGTCTTGTGAGGATAATGTAAAAACGCTGAACTCTCAATTTTCTATGTCAGCAGTTTACCAAAAATTGTGCTCTGCAAAGTTAGGAAGAGTTATACCAAGTGTACCCAACTTCAGGACGGATTTCATGCAGAAGGAAGCTCAAACTACTTTTCACGGAACATTTGACAACAAAGTGCATCATTACATCTGCTGAGGAGAGAAAACTTCCAAGAGAACAGATTCATTAAGAGCAGCTAAAAACAACCCACCCACAAAGAAACAAGACACACCATCGCCCACAGCCTCTAAACAAGCTTTGGATTCACTGGTCTTGCCGATGGTGTCTTACAAAATAATATTAACAAAAAAAAAGGTTCCCAAAGGACAGTCTACAGTCTAAGACAAACAAATGAAATAAATAATAACAATTAAAATCACTAATTAAGTGTCAGGTCCAGCGTGGCCACTGTGGGAGAAGGTCACAGTGGTCCCAGGTCCTTTCCAGTTGGCTCCATCATGACCCAGCGCAGGCCACAGCGAAACCCTCCACACAAGTGACTGGCACTCCTGGGGAAATGTATTTCTTAAGAAAGGACAAAAAAACCCCAAAAAACACAGACAGCAGGTGGAAAAGCCTGTCAAGATCCCAGAGCAAAAGGCTAGAAATGCTTTGAGCCAGGGCAGGTATTCCCCTGCAGCCAAAAGGGAGAGAAAAAGTGTTGGTTTAACGTCTATTTTTTTGTCTCTCACTGCCTAAATCTAGTTTAGCTGGTAGTAAGTTAATGTTTCTGTTTTGCCCTGACTTTATCTTGACTCAGAATCCTTCTAAGCCCATTGTCACCCTGTGTCACTGAGGAGAGGGAGCGGGCGAGTGGCTGGGTGGGCATTTGGCTGGTGGAGCAGGACAATTCACCACACACCTTGTCACAAAACCTAAAGAGATTAAAGTTCCTCTGACTGCTATTAACCGACACCACACACAAAAACCAAACACTTTCAATTAGACTGCATATCAAAGGCTGCCGATCATCACTCTTCATTAGAAGATTAACTTGTCAGGGTGCCGGAGATATTTGCTCAATACAAGCAGGATGAGGCGCCATCATTTCAAACCAGCAGCGTATTTTTTTGCTTAATGTCGTACATTGTGCCACCATCTCTCCAACTGCTCCAGGTCTGCAGGGTGAAGTCATGGACATGAGAAATTGTTGTCCCTGAGGGTGGTGAGAGCCTGGCCCAGGTTGGCCAGAGAGGTGGTGGATGAACCATCCCTGGAGACATCCCAGGCCAGGCTGGACGGGGCTCTGAGCAACCTGAGCTGGTCAACATGTCCCTGCTCATGGTGAGCACTGGATCAGCTGGGAAGGTCCTTTCCAACACAAACCAGTCTGTAATTCTATGATTCTATTATACGAGATTCTCCCAGTCCCGCTCAACTGCATTTTGGCCTTTCCACCTGCAGTAAGAGGATGCAGGAGCCACCACAGACGTCACTTGCCTTGTGAAACCTTGGGTGCTCAGCTTCCCCCCAATTTGGTGACCACAAGCTCTAAGAACTTTGCACAGATCTGATGTTCTCTAACCTAAAAGCAACAAAGCCAACACAGCTGGAATACAGTGGGGAGGCTCCTGTGTCTCTTTACACACCAAAACCTCCTCACACCACCTCTAGGCACCAGCAGCCAGAGCTGGCCAAGCAGCAGGACCTCGTTCCCATGGCCCTCGGCTCATTTCCCCACCAAATTCACTGCAGCCCTTCTCAAAGCTCCACCAACCTCCCGTCCGCCCTCTGTACCCTGGACAACATCAGATGGAGCGGTTATCTGATTGAAATCTGACCATTCCCATGTAAATTTGAGCTTGGGCATCCATGTCAGCTGCATGAGCTTTAAGGTCCCTTCAACCTAAACCATACTGTGATTCTATGATTCTACACGTGCGTGGCGAGGAAATGGGACAGCATGGCATCAAAGCCAGCAAAATAAAGAAATCCAAACCAGGGACAGTAGGAGTAACACAGGGATGCAGATGAGATTCGAAGCGGAACACCCGACAGCACCGGTGTGTTACCAGGGACACGCTGCGGGTTCATTGCCCAAGGGGAAGACAGGACAGCAGGAGTAAACACTAAAAGTCTCGTCCAGCCAAAATATCTGCTGGGGTTTTATACCAATTCTTACAAGAACTTCATACACCGAACATCATCTGCTGAACTAGCTTGGATTTTTGGTAGGTAGAAACGAGCATTACATACCTTATATTTTTGCATTATTGTTTCAAAAGACTGTTTAAGCTAATTTTGAAACCCGCCAACTCTATGGATCTTCAATCTTTTTTTGGCTACGTTTTTAGAGATTTCTTTTTTCTGTTAATAACTCACGAGTTACTTGAAGTAAAAAATAGTCTCATCTTTTCAGAGCTTCATAGTTGATATGCCCAGCAGCTAACTCCATTACATTTGCAGAAACTCCGAGCATAGCACGAATTCTGCTATAACTCATTCTTTCAAGAAAAAAGCCCCCAAAATAGCACCTACACTTCAGAAAGGGACGGCTTCTGCATGCTCTAATGCTTTTTGAACTGCGAGAACTTTTGCTGCAAATCTTTCCATCTTTCATTTTCAAAATTCGGTAGCACAGACCCACGACACGACACCCGAAATAATTCCGGTGCAATTCTTTCCAGATTAATGATCATTTTAGAAGTATGAACTTTCCTAATAGTTCATCTGAAAACATCAGACTCAGGTTTGTTTCACGCTACTTTTAGTTATTAATGCAAAACCAGCTTTATAAGCAAAACACAAAAGGGAAAATATAGGTATTGCTGTCTAACTCAGTATTTCCCACTGCTCCCCCCAGTGCAATTGATAGTCTTTTTTTAGGGCTTCCTCTTCTTGGACAAAACATGAAGAATATGAATAAGGACCACCAAATCACCAAGAAACCAAGCAGAAAATAAGGATGTTTTAAAAAGGAGGGTTTAAGTAAACCAGATTTTGAGCTGGGGATTGTTACTTTACTGTGCTGAAGACCATAATGTGACAAAAGCAACACGCCAGCTCCACACGGGGTTTCGTCACCAATTTGCTACCTAACCCCCCTCCCCAAAGCCAGTGAAGCTCACTAGCTTGAGAACTAAATTACCAAAGTAATCGCCAAACCCCCGAGTTCTCAGCATTTACCATCTCTTCCTAATTCTCCACGAGCTCGCAGGAAACAGTTTCAAACGGCTCCCTCAAGAAAATCAGTTTCAGGCCTTAAGTTTTTCCATTCTGAGCCATCCCTGCACTATTTCATAGCTCTGATAATTGTATCACTGACTAACCCCCAACTGGGAATAGCTGTTTTTATCATCACTATTAAAAACAGTCCCTCATGCTGTTAGGAATCTGGAAACTCATTGTAGCTGCATCCCACCCTTCGGCCTCTCAAAACACTACAGAGCGATGAAACTATGTGCTGAAACCAGAGGATCCCCGAGCTGAACAACTCCTGTAATTTCGGGGTAATTACAACCGCTTCCTAAGCAAAAGCAGCCACGGAGGTTTGGTTATTGATTTTAAGGGGGGCAAGCAGCATGAGATTTCAGAAAGTCAAAGTGAATTTAAGGGTTTTCCACACTGGACTGGGAAAGTGCAACAGTGATGTGCATGTTAAAAGCCTCACACATCCACCCAGTTTTGTAGTTTCTGCCGTTTTAAAGATTCATCTGCAGTTTTCCTTTCCTAAACCCACGTTATCTTGGTTTCTACACTTCAGACAGAAGACGGACCGACGGCTCACAGAGATGCAAAAGAATAACAGTTGAAAGAAGAGCGGATTTAAAAACCAACTTTTAATTATCCGAAGGTGCAGTTGCCAAGTAGACAGCAAAGAGGCTGTGCAGCACATACAGATGGGAAAATTCCCCCAGGTTTAATTCGCAGTCAATTACAGTGGATTAATCTATTAGTAAGAGCAAAATATATATATATATATATATTGGATGCAAGTTTCAACAACCTGAAAAATCATTGCCACTTGTACTTTGATACACGGGATCAGCAATCTGGTTTATCGCACTTCCAGTCATCACAGCCTATAAACACACCCTACAAGCAACCTCACCCTCTCTTTTAATGCATCTTCTGTCATTATTTCCTTCTCAGGGAACGACATCCCTCTTGGCTTCCTGCTTTGCGTATCGCTTTATACATCCATTATGTTTTGTGGGGTTTTTTATTGTTGTTAACAAGAAGCATCAAACAGCTCCAACCTCTTTTAGAGGGACCTTTGCACAAACTCACAAGTGCTTTTATAATTCGCTTCTGTCCACATACAACGTTATTTGTCTACCAGAAAAGCATCGCGGCACCAGAGAGCAGCTTTCCAGGATCCCTGTGCTCAGCGCTGGGTGTGCCTACTTTTGTTTGGTATCAAGTTCCTTCTGCTGGCTCCGCTGCAAGAGCAAACTACACGGATAGTTAAGTTTTTCCCCACCTCCGAAAACATCTGTTCCTTTTCTAACTTCTCCAGACTTCCTTCCCCTTCGCTGTATCACAAAGCCTCTCTTTTTCAGCCTTCTTCAGAGTCCGTCCCCATTATCGTCTTGTTTGCTGCCGAGCAGCGTGAATCGCGGAATTTTGCGGAGCTTCCAGCCATTCAGCTCAAGGCCAAGCGACAAATTCAAGCATCCTGATTTAGAGAGGGGGTTGTTAAACCTCCTTCCCTGCCTCTTTTTTTAACACTGTACAGCTTCCTGTCCTGGGAGGCAACCCAACTCCTGTAAGAAATGCCAGTTTCTGCTAAATATCCTCGATTCCTGCGACGCCGAACATTTAAAACAATTACTTCCCAATCTCGCGTTTTTATTCCACAACGTGCAGAGATGAGCAAAAATTACTTCAGCACAAAGGAGTTCGTTTGGTTGGGGGTTTTTTGACTCTTTCTTTTGCTGAATCCCACTGCATTTCAAGTTAACATTCAGGCTTGGCAGGACCGACCATCCGCTCAAACACCCAGCACAATGTCACCCCTCAAAACCCCACTGTTCAACCTAAATGCCCTTCTTTTTCTTTGAATTTTAAGGGTGCGTCAGCTGCTAACTGAAAGTGGGAATGCTTCATTTAGCACACACACTTGTTAAACTGCTCACAGCATGCAAATAAAATACCGCATTGTGCAAAAGTCATTCAGTCTCCCCATCCGTAGATATGAGCAATGGAACCGTGTCCAGGAAAGAGAAACTTGGAACAACATGCAAATATTTCAGTCCCTTATTCCCAATATTCACATCCTACATTAAAGCCCACATCCCTGTCACACCAAGGGGTGATCGTGTTGAGAATCTGCTGGACATAATGGGTGGGAAAACGACCATTATCTGTCTTGCCCCAGTACTGCACCCTTTTATTTGTAGTTATTACTGCAAACTGCTTTTTTTTCCAGACAATGGTTGTGTTATTATAGGTACCTTCATGCCGTGCCAAAGCACATACACACAGCAATTCAGAACAATCAGCCTTGTTTTCATGGGAGCAAAGGTTGCAGCCAAATGAAATGGGTGGAGATCACATTAAACAATCTTGGAATCTGCTAATAGGATATAGGAAAATGTGACCATAATGCAGATGCAGAGCTCCCCTTTCACCTTCCAATGTTATGGATAAAATAAAAGCTTTGGAAAACCAATTAAACTGTTTGAACACCATTAAGTGAGTCGAAGTGTTCTCAGCATGCTTATAAGACCACCGAGAAGTTCTTTAAAATTAAACCAGAAAAGCGCCCTTCCAAAGCTCTCAAACCAGAGAGCAAGTGTCCCCACCCCAGAACACCACCTGTTTAAAAGATACAGGATACCTGCAAGACTTCTGCTTATCCACAGTAAAGAGAAGCTCATCACGTCGACTGTTCCTGTCCTAAAGACATGAGCAGCCCCTCAGAGAGGGGAATTTTCATACCGAAGCACCTTGCTTGGTCAGCTGTAACCCTGCATTCCCCCTGTTTGCTTTTGAGATGCGCATTAGTCAGCTTTCTCCTTCACAAACCTGATCGTGCCTCTGCATGATCATACGCTGAAGTCATGTCCTTGAGCCTGTGACATCAGTCTGTTGCTGTGGTAACGTACACGGCAGTCCAAAATTCAGTATTATGGCATCACTGCGGGATCAGGCAGCAGAACAAGCCAACGCCTGAGAGCTGGTTAATGCAGCACAAACAACCACGACATTTCGACCTAAACGCTAAAGTGCAATTGCACTTTATCATGATATTCTTCATAAATACAGCTAGAAGCCTCTCGTCAAGAAAGACAGACAGGCAATCACTGCATCACTGAAAAGAAGGGCAATATGTTTCCAAGGATGGCCACCAAGTATGAAGAACGCTTAGCTCAGCTCCCTGAATAGAAACCACCATCTGTTCCTAAGGCAACACCAGACCCGCAAGAGATGATTCCCAGAGAAACAGGGATGGCCCCTTGGCACCCCAGATCAAATGCTGGGCTGCATGATGTTTTTTCTGGAAATCAGAGACCCAAACGTCACAGCGCTGTCACACTTTTGGAAGGGACAGCATTATGTAAGAGACGGTTCTTCAAGCTTTGAAGCAAAGATCAGTTCATCATTAACCCAGCCTATAACGAAGCCGCGTAGTTAAAAAAGGGTGGTACCTTCAGAGAGTTGTTACTCCATGTAGGGTTAGACATTACAGTTCTGTAGGTCTCTTGCACACTCACGAAAATGGCATTTCTGAAGAGCAAAAGGGAAGGAAAAAGGAAATTAGTTACACGTTAACGGTGTTACAGCTCTTCAAATTAAAACGATCCAGTTTGCCCAGTGCAAAGGGCACGTGGGAATGACAGTCAATGCATTGCTGACATGTGGAGCACCACCAGTTCAAGGAGGTTTTCAGTGCCGTGTGACCAAGTACACCCCAAAAAGACTCCTGCTGCCGTACTTGCTGGACAAGTCCCATGAGGCGGCCAAGCAGAAGATGCTTTGGCATCACAGAACCCCAGGCTGCAGGGGCAGCAAAGAGCAGAGACCAAAAGGCTCTCAAGCAGCCACACCAGACCCCTTCCTTCACCTGTTCCTCCATTCTCATCAAGCACACGTGTTTTGGGGTCCTGGTGTGGACTTCCCAGTCACTTCTCTAACACCCAGATTCTCAAGACCCTGAGTGCCGTCGCTTTTGCGTGTCCAGCCCCCGTGTAAACCAGCCACTCCCCACACACTTGACCAGTTTCAATCCACCTCCTTCCGCTTTGTCTTATTAATCCCCATGTCTCCTATAACTCACTCATCGCTTCCTTCTGCCAAGCTGACCTCCATCCTTCCTATAACCTCAGACGCACCCATCGTTTCTTAACAAGGCCATTAACGAGCTGCAAGCACAACAAGGAACATTTAATGTTCTCCACACGGATGCAGCCCTCACCCTCTCCTAACCCCTCCACCCATGTCCCCGGCCACAATTACACCGTGCCACGTTATCCAACACTGAACACCAGCCTCGGGGCTGGGAACCAGTGTTTATTTGGCTCTGCAATGCCACACACCCCAGTGCTGTTGTATAAATAAATTCCACGACCTGTTTGAGCCTGAGCTTGATTCAGACCTGAACGAGACCAGTTTCTAGATGACTGGCGCAAATACCTTCCTGTGCTCCCTGTAGCAATAGCGGCTTTCGCAATCGGCCATCAAGGCACCTCCAATGCCAAACATCGCGACAGCCGATCGCTCCTCTGGACCACAACTGCAGAGAAAACAAAGCTTAAACTCCTCTGTTTTTAAATACAAACTGCAAATGATAAAGGGAAGAAGAGACAGGCAAGAGGCATGCTGCTCTCAGCAGAAGGACACCTGAATGACAAGTTCCACATGCCAATGTCACCTCTCAGCCACCAAAGCATCCAGGATTTGCCCCAACCTCAGCCCTTAAACACCCAGCAGGTCAGACCCAGCTGCAAGTCTGAAGAACCACAGGGGCTGAGATCCTGGAGGCAACTCGAAGCCAAATGGATTTCAGAACAAAATGAAGCCAGCAGGCTTCATCTCCATGGAGCTCCTGCAACATAACATGGGCTGAACAAGTTCCTCTGGGCAGAGGTCCTTCTTATTAACTACCTAGTAAATTCAGATTAAAGTCAGACAGCTTTTTCCCCTCCCTCACATAAAGATCAGATGCTATCCAGCCCTGAGGAATCAATCCAGCTTCTGCAATAAGGAAAACTTGCCCACAGCTACATGACACTGCACAAACTCCTTCTCCAGAAAGTCTCCACCACCAGATAATTTGCCTTCAATTCATTTTCTACAGTCAAGATGGACCGTAACTAAGTGCTGGATATTGAAGCACAAGAGTAGCCCCAGTGCACCCCTCCCAGCTCATGAACGCACCGAAGCAAAGACCTGAGGACACTCATCATCTCCCCTCCCAGTCGCGTGACAATTCAAGCAACTCTATGTTGCTCCAGAGAGGCAATGAAAGCCCAAAACCAAACACAAGAAAGGGAGCGGTACTAAGGCACATTTTCAACTGTTAAGAGGTAAATAAAGGCCAAAGAGCCAAGGCTGGGTGGCTGTTGTGGAGGTTTGGTTAACAAACCTCAAGAGGAGAAGCACAGGAGGGTCCATCTGAACATGAGGAGAAACTTGTTTGCTGGGAGGTGCCAGAGCCTGGCCCAGGCTGCCCAGAGCGGGTGTGGAGTCTCCTGCTCTGAGACATTCAAACCCCCTGGACCCACCTGTGTGATCTGCTCTGTGACCCTGCGTGAGCAGGGGTTGGACTGGGGGATCTCCAGAGGCCCCTTCAACCCCAACCATTCCGTGATTCTGTGAAGTGCAGCATGGGGAAGGCAACTTCACCATTCCAAATGGCCACAAGAGCCTTGTCAACCTGCACAGACACAACAGCAATTCCAAAATACCAAGCGCAGTGCTGGGAAGGCAAACAGACCATTTTGAGATGTGGGATGAGCTTTCTTACTGTGGAAAGGGAACACAACTGCACACGATGGTTCAACAACCAACAAAGCAGAATCCAGGACTCTGGGTTTGAGATGTGCGAGTGACACCAATTTAATCAGCCACCGCAGCACAAAAAGATGCCAAGCTCTTGCTCCAAGCGATGGTGTTCACCCTCCCTACCCACACAGGTGGAGGAACCTGTGGTTTGCAGACCCTTCCTCACCACCCAGCTCGACCTCCTGTCTTCCTCACATCCAGCCTGAATCTACCCTATTTTAGTTTAAAACCATCGCCCCTTGTCCTGTCACAACAGGCCCTGCTGAAAAGTCTGCATGTTTCTGTCTTTCCCTTTGAAAGCCACCCTATAAACGCAAAACCCAACTACGGGGCCTCATACTCTTAAATTCTTTGAAATCCACCACCCACTTTACCTTAAGCTATTCCAAGGGCTTAATACTGCAATTGGATCCACACTGAGCCGCTCTACGTGATCAACCCCATTGGCCCAGTTAAAACCAACACAAGCAACCCCAAACTTTCAAAAACTTTCAACATTATAACAGTATATTACAGTTTTTTTCTCCCCGATATGTTTTTACCTGTCAACAAATACCCATCTTGGTGCATCACCATCCTCGCATCGCTCTGATTTGAATTACCGGGCTTACAGCAAGAAGCAGCGAGAGCCAAGAGGACTCTGCCTGGAGTCCAAGCAGAGCCTGCAAGAGCAGATCCCCGCTGGGGCAGCGACACTTGGGTTCGATTTAATGCGAAAACAAACTGCTTTTCCATTCAAGTCAAAAGCATTGTATGTGGCTCAGATTGCAGAGCCAGGCATCTTTTTAGGAACAGATCAGATTTAGCGGTTCTGTGGCAGGCCAGAAGTAGTTAGGCCGACAAGAGTTTTTGTTTTGCCCAGTATTATACTATGCAAAACCCAGGCGCTTCTCTGCGGTGCTCTCGCAGCCTTATGTCAGTACCTCAAAGTGACCATCATGATCAACATCAGTTCCAAAAAGGTATTTTATCAGCATTCAGCCTGATGCACAAATGCACTTTTACTCCGTTTCAAAGACAGACAAAAACCTTCTCTAAAGCTCAGCCCAATAATTCTCTTTTGCACCGTACGGGTTGCATATAATGCCATTTCTACCCTGGGGAAGTGAAAATATGGAATTCCACGACAGCCTCGTCAACACGACCACTCTGACCGAAGGGACTCGTGTTCGCAGGCTTGGTAGCAGCTCAGGCTGTTTGACTTGACTGTTCAGGGAAACTAATTCACATGTATCTCTACGGAAAGGAAATATTATCTAAAGCTTCATTGGTTTATATCTAAACCCTCTGAGACATGTTATATCAAAGCTAACCAGATCTTCACCCAGCAAACTACTTGGAGAGCCTTCAACTGAAGCTGCCAGGTACGGGAATGGGGTATTTTAGGATATTTTTGCTACCTGTACTGGGGATGCACCTCTAACATGCACAAAGTCCAGAGAAGCATCACGACAGCTGCAGAAACAACTCTGTCCTGGCTAACACATAACGAAACTACAGTTTCACTCCAGGGAAGAAGGAAAGAAGCACTTAAGTTTTGTTTAGATTGAAGTGCTGTGAGCCACACCACTTATCTGCTATCAGAGCAGACTGCAGGGCTGCTCCAGATTATTCAGTAACGAAGTAACTGGAATTGGAAGGTACGCAATTAGTCCTGTCTCCTCCCCTAAAAAGGAGAAAAAAATAAGAAACAGCACAGACGTTATCACCTCTCCCTTTAGCTCTGCTACCCTCAGCACTTAAAATACCTGCAAAGCAGAGCTGTTGCTTACAAGCTGCTAACAAGCCTGGCTTGGCCAGGTGATATTCTCAGCATCTCCCCAGCAGAAAGTTACTGGTTTATCTAATGGGATGTTTTCTCAAGTACCCACACACATGCATACATTAAGCTTAACATGCCTGCATTTAGCTGTTCCAGTAAAAGCATACCACTTTGCAGAGAAAAGGAAAAACATAAAACTAAAAGCATTGCTGTTCCTGCTGGCTTGAAGTTAAAGCATCTCTCACTGATCCCCCTGGGCATGACCACTGTGAATATATTAAACTCGGACACAGGTATCGCTTGCTGGCACTCTGTCTAGCTTTACTGACTCCAGCCTGAAAATGATGGCTCACTTTACCCGAGCAGTTCGCACCGTACCTGCCCTTAAAGAGCTGCGCTGTCTGTAAAGTGGTATATGCAGCTTCTTCCATAACTGCCGCTAATATATGGAAGACGCAGAAAAGCCCCAGACACCCCAAAGCCAAATGGCAGCTCACAGTAAATCCCCACTTCCAAACTGCAGTTCTGATAAAATATGCTGACATTTATTCATGCTCTAAAGCTCAACCATCCTCCCCAGCGATACCAGTTGGTCTAATTAAAGACTTCACCCAACAGTCTTTGCCTCACGTATACCCCAGTAAAGTGTCGGCATCTGTAATCACCGACTTCTACATGGGCTTTACTTTTGCAATCTCCAGGTTTCTTTGGATAGAAAGCAGATGGACAGACTCCTTGATCCTTAACCATCTTCGTTCTGCCTGGACAGACACCTGATGAATACTGCCTTGCTGCAGCACTGTGACCAAGTAACACAGGGAGGGTTAAACAGCCCTAAACAAAGACCAAAAACCAAAAAAACCCACAACAAAACCAAAACCAACCAACCAAACCAATCCTTACAACTAATATCAATGCAGCTAGCAACACTGGTGAACTTGCTCCCTATAGCTCCACTAAGACGTAACAATTTTACACTCATATTAAGCTCCTTCGCTTTTTTTCCAAGTTAACTTCTTCCTAACATCTTAAAAACATTTCCCAAAGACAAACGGCCCATCCCTGCAGGACTCTCTGGTGCCTTCACTTGCTTGGATTCAGTCTGACCAGGGATGGAGTTGTGTTATTTCACCACATCCATCCACAACCCTTTCCCCGCTGGCTACACCTGTTGATTCAAAAGAGGAAAAGAGACAAACAATACAAACTAAACCAAACACCACCACATTTTTAAGGAAATAACAATCCACAGAATGCTGCAGAGTTCTGCCATACAGGTATGTATACTACTCCTATTTATCCTACAATTTACCCCGAAGCCCACAGCTGACACATCAGCAAACACCATTTTAACAAGCCCATGAGCTGTAAAAGCCTAACGAAGCAATAATTAGGAAAACTGGTTTAGTCCACTGGTGGTGGCACCCAGGGAACCATCCGTGGACTCAAAAAACTGCATTAAAAGAGAATTAATTCCCAGTAACTTGTACTCAAGCCACGTCTCCAACTGCTTCTGCTGCGAGACCCATTCAAAGCAAGTTATTATACATTTTAATATGACTGCATCTGCAGTCCTACTGCATCTAAAAAAAAAATCCACATGCATTTTAAGAGAAACATGGGGAATTTTTTCTTAACACCATTCGTTGCTATCAGTAATCCTCCCACAGCCCGAATTTCAGAAGCGGTAACAGATTTACTTAAATTTCAGACGCATAAACAAGCCCGCTTTGCATCGCTTCACTCATGTGCTTATTAAGATAAAGTTACTTCATTTAAAAAAATGACAGTAGAGTGCCATCCTTGTTTAGGAAGGAAATTAAATGAAAACCAAAGTGCAAGAAAGCAAAAGGCTGTTCCATGCTCCATGGAAAGCTCCAGTGCCCTGATGGTTAAACCAAGGTCTAAAAACCCATTTCTGGAGTATTTTTCCATTTCTAGAGCATCTTTCTGATGAGGAGACACTGAGAGAGCTGGGGCTGTTGAGCTGGAGAAGAGAAGCTGAGAGGGATCTGATCAATGGGATCAATATCTCAGGGTGGGTGTCAGAGGATGGACCAGACTCTGTTCAGTGGTGCCCAACGCCAGGGTGAGGGGCAACGGGCACAGACTGAAACACAGGAGGCTCCATCTGAACATGAGGAGAAACTTGTTTGCTGGGAGGTGCCAGAGCCTGGCCCAGGCTGCCCAGAGCGGGTGTGGAGTCTCCTTCTCTGAGACATTCAAACCCCCTGGACCCACCTGTGTGATCTGCTCTGTGACCCTGCGGGAGCAGGGGGGTTGGACTGGGGGATCTCCAGAGGTCCCTTCAACCCCAAACACCCTGTGATTCTGTGAGGACAGGCTCTCCCCAAAGGTGTTTCTCACCCAGGATGGGGACACGTGCAGGTGGTCAGAAAGGCAAAAGATCAAGAGAAATCATGGTCAGCGTGCAAGGCAGCACGATACAAAACAAGAGCAGCCCAACAGCAGGGGAACAAGGGCCAGCTTGGCATAGATGTTCACAGAGCTGCTCCCAAACTCAGCAGCGAGGACAGGAGGAAACACAAAAGGTTTAAAGACATTAAATACACTAAGACTGCAGTCCCAACATCAGACTGGAAGATTCATGATGGAAAGGATTTACAATGGAAAGGATTTTTACACTTTGCAATAGAAGACTACGGTGAGGCAAAGTTCAAAACAAAGACCTCGATTAAGAGCTTTATAAATCAAAAGGGAACCAAGTTGCCTCTGGGAGCACGTAGGTTGGGGAACACAAACCCCAGTTCCACACTAGCTACTATCACTCAATAAACAGCAAGTCCTGCTTGAACCCAGTGTCCAAACTATAGCCTCTGGTCTGACACATTGCAGAAAACACCAAACCACGGGCACAAGCTGTGAGCTGCTCTTTGAAGTTTAGATACAGCAGAAAATGATTTCACCCACCCAGATGCAGAGGAATAGCTGCTGCCTTTGATGCTACAAGGAACTTTGGGTTTAAACTGCCCAAGGACTTCAAATTGCTCGCTGGGCTGCAGAGGAGCAACACCCAAGCCTATACATATATATATAAATACAATTATGCCTGTTCGAGACTTGAAGAAAATAAAATAAACCCCACCTTTTCAGTGATGCTAGTATTAAAAAAGCATGTACAAAGAAATCTCTAGAGTGACTTATGAACAAGGTTTTGTGCTTGGCTTTCTGCCAATTAGAGAGGAATTAATGAGCCCAGCGATATAACCCTGTTCATTGCAAGGAAGAAACTGCATTCTTAGGTGATCGATGGAATCAGAGGGAGGAGGAAAGAAGGACGGAGACACGGGACTGTGATTGCACGTAGCAAAGGAAGTTCCTGATGGTACCGAGACAGAAAGCGGGTTGAGACCATAACATAGCATAGTTCAAACTTTACAAATTAATCCAACCTATTGCATCCAAAAGAAAATTAGCCAGTAAATAACACCATTCCAAAAGAGCTGAGAGTATATTACTACAAAACTCCAACCGTTTTAATATTTTACAGATTACGACTCCCCTGACTGCCAACCAGCAAAAGGAGGAGGTCACAAGAACAAAGGCAAACCGAGTGGGAAAGACACGGCGAGGCACCTCGAGAAGCCGAAAATGTGTCAAAACCCACTCTTTTAGTAAGAGACAACGTTTAGTAGCTACCTGCAACTGTGATTTTAAGCTCCAAAGAGTCTGGATGTCAGAATTCACATCACGAGACCAGCTTTCAGCAGAAGTAGGACCAGACTTGACATGCCCCAGTTTCCCCAAGGTTACTTTTCGAAAACCATCAAGTTCTCTTCTCACGCTGCAGAAGAGCAACCAAAACCCACCTTCGTGTTACCGTTTCAGCATTCGCTCTGTGAGAATTTAATTTCAACGCTTTTTTTTTAATTTGAACGACCGGAATTTTGCATTAGATTGCAGGTTGAAGGTTAATGGAAATGGCAGCAAGCTGCTGTTATATATACGTAAGTCATTGCAAGGAGAACAAAAACGTTACTGAAGCTTATAAAATCAAAGCTCGTAAAACACCAAAAATACAAAACGAGGTAGAAGTAGCTTAGGAGTTGCTAGGGATGTTTAAAGTTAATAAAATTCTACATTAAATGGCTGCCGCTTAGGTTTGCCAAAAAATTATGCAAATTTCCCAAGTTCATACATCGTAATGAGCCCAGCAAAGAGCGGGTCCCAAAGACGCAATGGAGTTCGCCTTGCTCTTATTTTTCCAGCAGATGGAATTAGCTGCGTGTGAAGTCATTTTTTTTGCAATCAGAGATTAAACATATTATTCTGAATATCAATTCTGCAAGTACAGCATATTGGATACATGCACACATGGTAGCAGGAATATGCAAAAAAGAATCGTAATCCTTCTTTCCATCAAGGACACTAAAGAGGCTGGGGGAGGGTTTACATGTTTAATACCTTATTTTTCAAACTAATTGACTATCTGCCAACAATTTAGCTGAAACAAGTTCTCTCAAAGTTTATTAGTGTTAATAGTCTGAACGGGTTTTTCCAAAGAAAAATGTCTGCCCTGACTGAAGAGACATCCTCTTGATGTGCTAATCGACAGATCACAAAAAGCCATCCAAGCTGCAAGTTCAAACAACGCGCATCAACTGAAAGTCTCCAATTTCTGCCCATTATTTCTCCAAAACGTGGTTTACAGGCGTCTCCATCACGTATTATATATAATACACTGCAACATATAAATCCACCTTTTCCATTCTTATTACTGATTCGCCACTTCATGCGTAATTAAACAGAGTCTCCTGTTATCCGCAGCAACGGTTGAACCTTGTGTGTGCCCTTGACCAAAATACTCCACTTGTGTTCCAAATTCTGAATTTAGTTTAAGTGCACACCAAGTTACTCTCAAAGACACTGAAAGTGCCAGCAACTTGTCAGTTTTGCCTGACTTAACCTTGGTATTTTATTTATATCATGCTTATAGCAGCACGATCCATTAAGATGTACGTCAATGCACGCACCCAATTTCGGGTGCACCCACCTAAGAGCATCCAACCTTCTCCTGAGAGTATCTGTGGTGCTGAGAAGGTGCAGGGAGGTCAACCAAAATCACAGCTAAAAACCTAGATAATTAAAGGGACACACAGAGAGGAAAGTGAAGCTCAATTCTAATTGGAGTCAGTGACACACTGGATTAAATACTATTAACCAAAATGGTGAAAATTAAAAGTAGATGTACTGAAAGCACTAAAAACCCTGCCCGAAACAAGACGAGAATTCTCATATGAAAATACTCCCGTGGCCAAATGAAATAGTGAGTTTAAGTATGAAAGCAAGCACTTATACCTATGGTGCTCTTTCCTCCCCACCACCCCTTTGCTACTAAGGAGTCTCATTTATCTCAAAGCACTCAAAAGAAAACACTTTGATTTTTAAAGTGAGAAAAGCTGCAAAAAAATAAAGCCCTGCCTGGCACAAACAAGTAATATTTGAGAATTCAAAAGGAGATTCTCCAAGTTAAGGGAAGGATGAAAACAGTCCTGAATAACTTGCTTTGCATAGCCCAGTTCCTGCCAAAACAGTTCCGTAAATCCCATGGTAGTTCAGATAATTTCCATTCTTAGAACAACAAAAAAAAAGGCAGATCGAGCGTTAGCAACATTAATTGTGCGATATGACCTGAATGATGCAAGAACAAGTAGTTACGTGAACCGCAATATCTGCTGAATTTTTAATCACTGGTTGTTTTGCTGCAAGGCAGAAGAACATTGTACATCAGCTTCCAAGCACTGTATTGAACGGCACATTAGGGCAGCAAGATTTTAACTGGCAGAAATTCAGCCTCCATGCTACCTAAATGCCATTACTTGGCTATGAACTGCAGACAAAGCAGCTTGTAAAGCTCTTTTTAACAAAAAATAAAAAAATCACATGGAAAATAGCAGTATTTTCTGCACCCCGCAATACCAGTCAGCCATTTCTTAATGATATATTTATATTTTAAAAAGCTGACATTTATGCATCCCTCCGTAGTGTATTTTTCCCTCTCAAAACAGCATCAAGTGATGATGTGGCTGCCCAGCAGCAACTCACTATCCCATGTAGTCAAACCTGGGATGTGTAGGAAGGTGATCTATGTAAACATCTGTATTATCTCTGCGCTGCAACACCAGGTGCAATAGCGCCATGTTTATGCATACCTGAGCTATATTTAATCTACCTGCCTGGGACACTCATTGCAATGACGCTGCAAACACCCCAATTTACCCCGAACTGGCTGCCTAAGTGCCATTACTGGGAGTCACACAGGTCCACGCTGTACCAGCCAGTCCTGCTGCGATTTCTCTGCGTTTGATACCCAAAATAGCTCCATTAAAACCAACCTCCACGTCTCCAGTGGTAAACACAGCTCAAGTAACGCTCTAGGCATAAAACTGCAAGAGCAGGATTAGCAAGTGACGGGGCAGATATTCCCCTTCGCACAACAAGGCAAGGCAACCTATTTGGGGAATAAACACAAATTCCCCAAATACAAATCCCACAACTACAGCCAGAATCTGCACTATGTATGGGCGACTATCCTGCTTCATATTTAGACGTGGAAAAAAAAATAAGGACATTAAAAAAAGGTCAAATGTCTGTTACGCTGATTTTAATAGATGTTAAGTTAAATAAGTTAATAAAATTAAAATAGCTTCAAAAACAAAACCAGTAAAATATGGTATAAATAAGAATTGAGCAGCCACGCATACCACAGCAACATTCCTGCATCCTCCTTACTGCAGAGCTCCCGGAGCTGGCAAGTCCATCTCTAACCAGCCCATCGCCAACGTCCAACCTGCCCATCGCCAACGTCCAACCAGCCCATCGCCAACGTCCAACCAGCCCATCGCCAACGTCCAACCTGCCCATCGCCAACGTCCAACCTGCCCATCGCCAACAAGTCCATCACTGAACCAAGATCTCCTTCAAAAAACTTAAATGTATGGACAGGACCAGTTAGTGACACATCCGATGGCCAAATAATCCACAGGAGCCAAAAGAAACAACAGGGACAAAAGAGATTATTGGTCCCAATGCTACATTATCTTTGATCATAGGCTTAGGATCAGTCCTATGTTTTATTTACAAGCTCAACTACCGGCTACAAGGAAAGCTGCCGTGTTCTCTGAAACCGGGTATCAAACCTAGGACAGGAATACTGAAAATTGCCATATCTGCTGGTAATAAAGCAACCACTGTTTGGGTATTATACAAAATCGCTTGTTTCATGACACTACAGGGCAGTGAGAAGCGAAAATAACAAATCATAAGGAATGTGTTGATGCTTGGAACCTAAGGGACAGTTAGTACCCAGGTAGTATTGTCCACCTACTACGCAGTATTCAACTTCACGGCACTAGAAATTGATTTGGGCACCTCCACACCCCAAAACCGCAGCCCTTCATGGCAGGGGAAGCCAGTGGAGAGCTCACCAATGCTGCAGCACGCTACGAGACGAGCTTCTAATTATAAGGGACACAGAAAGATGGTTTATATGCCTCTTAAAAATTAAAAAAAAAGCAGTTGCAGCTTGACAAGTCACTCACGCTTCTTCACGATCCTTATCTAAAAGGAGAAAAGATTTTAAAGAGCAAGGGGAACGCACGCAGCGTCCTTCCAAACCTCTGCTCGCTCTCCAATTGAATACGAAAGAAGATGACTTAGTCATACAGAACGCGCAAGATGATTTTAAAACGCTGGCATTAATCAAATCCCACAATGTTTCACACCTGTTCAAATGGAACTTTGTCACGAGGCGGGGGGGGGAGATTTTGATAAGCGCGATGCAATTAACAGACACCTCCTTTGTTACCAGGCTGCTCGTGATGAAGCCCAGGCTCCTCGACATTCCATTTCTTCCCCTCAAAGGCTCTGCGCTCCAGCAAATTTATGGTTTTTAGCATGCAAGAGGAGAATGGAGCATGTTACCTTCAAAAACAGTCAATGAGGCTCTTTCAGTCGGGCTGGGGAAGGCGGGTGGCTGCTGGAAAGCAAGACGAGGCACTCCCTTCCCCCTCCCCAAAGGACCCAAAAACGCCGCATTCAAAACACTCCCATCCCCTGCAGCAAGGGATTAGCCATTTATTAAAAAGGAATCAAAACACTGTAAAGGGCTTCCAGTTAAGATTTCAAGGGGAAAAAAAATCCCAAAAAACAACACACCACATGCAATGCTGGTGCAACTGGAGTCGCATTAGGAATTCTTCAGGGCACTGAAGAGCAAGTAGCTGAAATGTAAGCAGGGTGTCATTTGTCCGGACGACGCGTTTCAAATGGCTCAAAAGGAGAACAGAACTAAATTATTATCATTTTCTTTTTTAGTCAATCATTTTGCTGCCTCCACGTTAAGCAGTAACAACATTAACAACCTACAGGTTCAGACTTTGGACTTCCAAAACAACCGCCTACCTCCACGCTTGGGTTTTTTTTGCTTTGGCTCTTCTCTCGGGGTGACAGACAATTATAATGGGTAATTATGTAAAACCTTTCATCCGAGAAAACCCAAAGCACTACGCAAACACCCATTAAGACTCACGGCTCGAGTCCGTGCCCCACGTGAACCGGTTTCAAAGCCAACCCGCATATCTCGAGCTACCAAAACTGGATCCCGAGAGCCGTGGCACGGCCAAGATAGCGCAGAGAGCTGCAGGCGAAGCACTGGGGATGCACGCAGCCTCGCAGGTGGGTTCTACAGCCCGAGCTGAGCCTTCCAGCTCCATCCCACCTGGTTATTTCAAACTGAGACGTACGCTGCTGCTGGGTGTTATACGAAGCACCTCGCCGGACAAGCGTCAGACTCGCTTCTCTGGCTGATAAAAGGAGATATTTTTCCAACTGGAAGCCAGTCGGCACAAGTCAATAACATCGGTTTACCGAAGAAATTAAAAGCTGTGCTTATTGTTTCGAGTAAGGCCTCGGAGGAAGTAATTTTGAGCAGAAATCACTTCCACCGTAATTGTACTTTTAACCTCTCCTTACGTTCTTACACCATCCCCCGCGAATGCATTATTAGAAGTATTATCTGCAATATCTACTGATGATTAAAGCTTTATTTTTGGATCACTGTTTATGTTTACCGAGCTTCACAATCCTTCCCCTGAAAGGCTGACAGATGTACGAAGCACGGGGTAAGTCGTGCAGAAAAACACCAGCAGGAAGTGACAGTGCTCAGAGGACCAAAATTGGGGAAAAGAAAAATAAAAAGACGTAAGGCTTTTTGGTTGGGTTTTTTTTGGCTGGTTTCTGTTTTCTTAAGAAATAAAAACCCGTGTGCTCGCTCGCAGACCCACGAAGAGACCACGACACGGGGTGGGGGCGACCCCCGCGCCCGCAGCCCCGCGTGGGCCGGCCCCGCGGGACGATCGCGTTACGCAACCGCGGAGGAGCCGAGACGATCCGCGACCCGCACCCGGGGGAGCGGGGCCGGGACCGGCACCCCGGAGCGCCCCGGCCGCGGGCTCGGGCTGTCAGACCCGCCGGGAGGCGGGAAGGCCCCGGGAGCGCTGCCAGCGGAGGGGGCACAAGGGGAAGGCGAAATACCAACCCCCCACCTCCAGCACGGGGAGCGGAGCACCGGGAACAAGATAAAATAAACCCGGGAGAGGGCGGCTGGCAGGCGGGAGCGGAGAGGCCCGCTGCGCTCCGCGGGGCCCGGCGCCGCGCAGCCCCTGCCGGCGGGCGGCCAGCGGCCCCTCGGCGGCCCCCGGAGCCGCCATGGCCGGCCGGGAGAGCGGGCGGTGCGTGCGGGGCCTGCTCGCCGCCCACCTGCCCGCCCCGGCCCGCGGCCCCGAGCCGAGCGGCCGGCCCGTCGTCCCCCTCCCCCAGTCCCCGGTCCCGCCGCGCCGCCAGAAGCCTACCCGGAGCGGAGCCGGCCGCGCTCCCGCGGGGAGGAGGGGGCGTCCCGGCGGCGAGCTGCGCGGAGCCGCCAGGCTGGGCTCGGCGCGGCCGGATCCCCTGCGCCCAGCCGCGGCGGCGGGAGGAGCCGCGCCGGCCGCGCCAATCCCTGCCCGGGGCGGGGCGGAGCGGGTCGGGCCCGAGCCCGCCGGGGAGGGCCGCGCCGTGCCAGGCACCGGCAGCTCCGCCGCGCCAGGCAGCGCCGGGGCCGGGGGCCCGGCTGAGGGACTCTCGGGTGTCCGCAGGGGCCGCCGCGGTCCTCCCGCTCCCCTCTGGGGCCAGAGTTCTCCGCAGGCCGCAGCGCTCTCCGCAGCGTGGGGCCAGGCCCCTGGGGTTCAAGGCCAGGGACGTCTCAAGGCAGAGCCCGGTGCAGGGTCGAGGACCCCCGGTACCTCCCAGCGCTGGCAGCCCCCGGTGCCTCCGGGCTCGGGCCTTAGTTTCGGTGTCTGTGAGGTTTAGCAACAGGGGTGACGGCTCCCAGCCCTCCGCCTGGCACCAGCTGCTTAAAAGTGGATTTAGTGTGGTGGTAACAGGTTAAAAATCACAGAATCCCAGAATGTCAGGGTTTGGAAGGGACCTGGAAAGCTCATGCAGTGCAATCCCCCCATGGAGCAGGAACACCCAGATGAGGTTACACAGGAAGGTGTCCAGGCGGGTTGGAATGTCTGCAGAGAAGGAGACTCCACAACCTCCCTGGGCAGCCTGGGCCAGTGTTCTGTCACCCTCACTTGGAAGAAGTTTCTTCTCATATTTAAGTGGGACCTCCTGTGTTCCAGTTTGAACCCATTGCCCCTTGTCCTATCACTGGTTGTCACCAAGAAGAGCCTGGCTCCATCCTCATGGCACTTGCCCTTTACATATTTATAACCAGGAATGAGTCACCCCTCAGTCTCCTCCAAGCTCAAGAGCCCCAGCTCCCTCGGCCTTTCCTCATAGGGGAGATGCTCCACTCCATCATCTCCATTGCTCAGCATTCTATACAGCCCTCTGCAGGAGGCCAAATAAACTAATTTGATAGTCCTTCTGGCTTTAAAATCTACTTATCTCCTGACTGCAGGGCCAAAAGAGCTGCTGGGAGGCTACTGGAACCCCACCAGTGCAGTGCCAGCAAGCTTGTTTCACTAAATACCCTTTGCCATTGTCTGTGCCCTTGGCAGAGAAGAACAAGAGCTGGTGTTCCTGGTGTAATGTGCCCTAGGAGGCATGGCAGAGCCCAGGCAGTGGTTTGTCATGCAAACATGACCCCAGCCACCTTCTCTGTGTCATCCTCACAAAGATCTCAGCCTGCAGGGAGAGAGATGAGCATTGGAGAAGTCCCCTGAAACCAAAGTTATTGAGAGCAAGAGGTAAGTGTTGGGAAAAGGGGAATCAAGTGGTGGCACCAGATGGCAGCTTCCTGCAAGGAGAAGCCTTTGTGCTCCTCAAAAGAAGATTTTGGCAGTTTGATTCTGCAGGGAGGGAAGTGGGGAGGGATGCAGGTCCCCATGGGAACCACGGATGATCCAGGGTGGCAAACTGAAAAGTCCTGGTTTCTCTGCCCTGCAGGAGGGCAGCAGTCGAGGCACCACTTTTTCTGTGTAATGCAATAGTGTGAGAAGATCCTTGAGACCGTTCTCAAGCTAAAAAGCAGTACTGTGTCAGCACAGTGGTCCTGACGAGGGGCAGAGCTAATTAGCCAAGGCGCAGGATCACATTAACGTGGTGTCTCAGATGAATCTCCCAAAGTCTCTGGAGCCCCTGTTGACTACAGCCGCTATATACAAAGCTGAAGGACAGGGGGGAATACAGAAGTAAAATGAGTTGCCAAAGGTCAAATATCAGATCAGTGACAGGATGGAAAACAGAACCTACAGCTTCTCTTCCCTCCAGTACATTCTCATCTCGACCGTAACAAAACCCCAGCACAACAATGGGATTTAGCTGCTGCTGACACAGTAGCTTCATGTGTTCGGGGGAAAATTCAGTATTTTAGTATAGGACCATAGTGATTTTTCTTTTTTTTGGGTGCACATGGAAAAAAAAACACCTTATTTACCAGCCTGGTACCACACATGATATCACCAGATGACTTAAAGGGGAATAGAATATGTGTCCTGTCATATTAGAAAAAGGCCCCACAACAGCACAGACTCGATCTTTTGGTTTAAGTTGATAAAGACCACTAAATGCCGTTTGCTGCTAAGTGGCTTCTAATGATTAAATAACCTTTCTCCTACCCCCCAGCCCCCTCCGGCATTTAGTGATAATATAAGAAAGATTTTGCACATTGTTTAGCTTACGGCCATCTGGCACTTTTGCATTTCTGTCGCCTTGAACATTAAAAAAACAATAGATAAACTAGTCCTATCTTATCAGAGACCTGGAGAAGTTTAACTCTGTCAGAGTACATAGGATTAACCAAGTCGTTATTGTTTCCAGCTTAATTAACAGTCATATTCCTCAAAGCTTTGAATTGTTGTACTCTGTAAACCAGGCTGTTCCTTATCACCTTTGTATTTGATATAGCCCTAAGACACTTAAGTCAAATAGTCACATCCAGCTTCCATAAAAGATGTTCTGCCTCTGGGGAAAGGAGACACACAAAGGAGATGCACAATGAGAAAAATACATACAGGTTTTAAAACCACCTAATAATAAAAAATACTGCCAGTTTTGTCTAAGCTAGGGAAAAGTCTGTTTTTTTCAAATGCAAATGCAATGGTCCTGGCCTAATTCAATTAGAAACCTACTACTGCTGAAACATCATCTAATACGACCGCACTAAGCGGTTTCTTCCTCTCTTTTTGCTAAAGGAGCTAAAAGTACAATTCACCCAAAGTAACCCACTCCAAACACTCTCTGGAAACAATAAAAGCTTTGGTCTCAACTCAACAGTGGCTTAAGGTTGAATCCAGCATTTGTTCTGCGGCTAATTCCCACTCCTCTCTTCCCCATAGAAGAAAAGCAAGAGGGTTTGAGATCGTTTGGAAAGAAATGGGATTTCCTCAAGAACGTGGCTTTGGGCCTTGGAGAACGAAACCAGCCGCAGGACACTCTCACCTGTAGTGCCAGAGCAGGGTTTTGACTAAAATCTGTAAGAGCAGGGAACATTCGGTGCAAACACACCGTAAATAACGACGGATGTAAAGATATGCTGAGATAAAAATTACCCAGACTTTGTTTCCAACTGTACTTCACATTATAAGATTGCTAGTTTGCATTTTGGACTAGCTCTAGCGAAAGCTGGGAGCCTATAAATGTGCTACAACACCCAGCTATTAAGTATCAGGCTGCCGGAGCGCAATGTAATACTCAAAGTCGGGTACCTTGTCTTTCTATTTATAACCTGGAGAGTGTTACAAAGACACCACCAAAGCGCGAGTGGAAGAAAAATGGTGGGAAGAAAAATGAAACGTGAGATGTTATTTGACTTGCTTTGCACAGACAGCGTGTCGGTGTTTCTGTCATCTCGGCATCCAGGGTCCATATACATCAAACCTAAAGAACCGAGCAAGAAAATGAAGCGGAAGACTTAACTGCGTTTCCTGGTTAATTGAAGAAAATAATCTAGCTTTTATTTTCTGCTTCTAGAATTTGTTCTGTTTTTTAAACTAGCGATCATTTGAGATTAAAAGCATAAGGAGAAGTGGCAACAACAGCCAACGCGCTGCAATGGTTTTGCTGTGCGATACTTGATTAAGAGGTTATCAATTAAATTGGGCAGGGAGAGCCCTCTGTGTTTTCTGCAGCATTGCGCTGGGCTCCACACGCAATTTGTCTACAGAGGTTTTTCTTTGACTCCATGCAAGTGACATGGGCTACAGCTTTATAACCCCATTTGCCTGACACTTCACCAAAAATAGAGTCAGAAAGTGCAATTATTTCAGGGCTAAATTTGGAGATAGGTTTCCCTGCATGTTCTGTATTCTTCTTCAGCGAGGTGCATTTGTGCCAGGGAAGAATCGCCCTCACAAAACAAAATCTCTTGTGAACAGATAAAGAATAGAAAGAGCAAGTTACATTTTGTACCACGGAGATCTTTACGGAAAAAACTGGTATCTGATAATTATATTGTCAAGAAATACATCCATTCAAATCGGTTCTCAAAGCTTCAGTAGCTAAAATGTAGGCATATTATCATAAAATCATCAGGACTGTATGAGAATTATACAGTTACTCTTTCAGACATGTCTAATATCTGTACAGGATGAGGTTTTATATTCATATTGCTTGTTTATCTCTACTAAATGGTAATATGATTATATTATGCTATTATTCCTCTTAATACAATAAAACCAGTACCAATCAGGAATTTGGTTGAAAAACATCCAATTACTGCGTTTTTATCTCAAAGTGACATTGCAATACTTTAAAATTGTGGCATTATTCAAATATATCAAGACCCTTGCAGTGACCTAGATATTGTTAGCAGAATGTGTTACTGCAGCGTGTCAAGGAAACCCGCTCTGGCTTCAACCTAGTTAGCTCAGGTAACAACCAGCAAGGCCGCCCGGCAGAGCCTGAGCCCGCCAAGGACCCCACTTAGTGCTCAAATTACCCGTCTGTTATCGCTGATGTTGTTATTTGAGCAGGTGAGATTAAAGCCCCAGCTGTAGTGCAGCCACGCTTCCTAAATTCAGTATCCACACGGTGGGAATTAGTAAATGTGCCGGTCTAGATGCTCTGAGGAGCAAATAAGTATTTTCAGCATGACAGAATCCTGCAGATGCAAAAGTTATTTTGGGTTGGAAGGAAGACACTCCCAAATTAATATTTTCCCTAAAACGTATGGTTCAGCGTGGCTCACATAGAATCACAGAACAGTTTGGGTTGGAAGGGACCTTCCCAGCTCATCCAGTGCCCCCCCTGCCATGAGCAGGGACATCTTCACCAGCTCAGGTTGCTCAGAGCCCCGTCCAGCCTGGCCTGGGATGTCTCCAGGGATGGTTCATCCACCACCTCTCTGGCCAACCTGGGCCAGGCTCTCACCACCCTCAGGGCCAACAATTTCTTCCTCATGTCCAGCCTGAATCTCCCTCCTTTAGTTTTAAACCATTCCCCTTAGTCCTCTCGCAACAGACTCTGATAAAAAGTCTGTCCCCATCTTTCTTATCGGCCCCTTTGAGTACCGAAAGGCCGCAGTAAGGTCTCCCCAGAGCCGTTCTCTTCTCCAGGTTGCACATCATTGGACTATATCCTGATATCATAAAGTAGAACTGCTGAACACCCCCAAATTTCACTGATTTGGGAGAAATGGGGGAGTAATAAAAATCAGCAAACTCTGAAGACTGCATTGGATTGGAGTCTGTGGGCAGAGTCTACAAACACAAACTCCTGTAGCTCTGTTGTTTAATTGCATCTTTTTCATATCATTGGGGAACCTAGTCAATAACCTCCATACTAACCTTTTATTATCTTATAGCAAATTAATGATTGTAGGAGTAGTCTGGATGTTTGAAGTTTGCAAATCTTTGCCATATCCCCTGGCAGTCCGTACAGAGGACTGAGGGGTGACATTGCTCTGACTGCTGCAATAATGATCCAGAGAGCCACTCTCCAATCACAGAATCATTTTTCTTGGAGGAGATCCTCCAGAGCATCATGTCCACCGATAAACCATGTCCTTAAGAACCTGAACTATGTGTCTGTTCAACCCCTCCAGGGCTGGTGACTCCAGCACTGCCCTGGGCAGCCTGTTCCAATGCCCCACAGCCCTTTGGGGAAGAAATTGTTCCCCACATCCAACCTCAACCTCCCCTGGTGCAACTTGAGGCCATTTCCTCTTGTCCTGTCACTTGTCACAGGAAGAGACCAACCCCCTCCATGCTCCAAGCTCCTTTCAGGCAGTTCAGAGATCAGAAGGTCTCCCCTCAGCTCCTGTTCTCCAGCTGAACCCCCAGGTCCCCCAGCTGCTCCTCACGACACAAAACTGATCACGATCATGGGGAACAGCTCCGCACTCCAAGCACATGGTCTTCAACCCACTTATTGCTTCATCCACCGTAATCACATTTGTATAAAAATGTACTGACATTTTACTGTCCTGCCATATGGAGGTCCTGCATTTTTTAGGCCGTTTGCGAGGTGTCTTGTCCACCGTGTGCCCGCTGCTCAGCAGTTTCCTGGTTGGCGACACTTTCCTCAAAGACCGTCTGTCTACATTTTTGCAGTGCCACCAAGTGGCCGCTTTCTGAATATTTTCGCATTTTAATTTCGCAGATTTTTATAAACAAACGCAAACTGTCTGGCGGATGAGAATCGCAATCAATACAACCCACCGCAGCAAACCGGAGGGCCGATATGATGCAAATACAGGAGGGAATGAAGGGGCAGCAAACCTCGGCACAACCTGTGGAAAGCCGGCTCCGATTACTCAGGAGGCAGCACAGGGAGGCCACTGAGGTGCGGACATTGGCCTGCCTGGGCGCTGGGAGCGCGGTACGGGGCCCCTCACCCTGTCCCCAAGTCCCTGTGGGGCCAGAGGCGCCCGCACCCCACATCGCGGCCTGAGTCACCCCCTCAGGGACCGATTACCGCCTCCGCCATCTTGGCGCGGCGCCCCCGCGGCGAGCGGGACGCCAAGCCCCGTTCGGCCCACAGGCCTCGCCTCCCTCACTCCGCTAGCCAATGAGCGGCAAGTGCGAGTGGGGAAATTCTCGGCGCAGCCAATGAGAATCAAGCGTGGCTATCCAGGGCAACCAATAAACAGCCGGTTCAGCGATTTCGGCTCTGCCCATCAACCGTCGGCCGTGAGCGGACCAATGAGAGCTTGCGGGCGGGTTGGGACTGACCAATGAGCGTTGGCAGGTGAGATTTGAAAGTGAGGCGCGGCAGGCCGCGCTGAGGCGGTTAAGGAGGCCGGTACAGGTATGGCGGGGCTGGCGGCGTTCGGGGGGTGTTTGCCGCCGGTGGGAGCGGGAAGGGGCCTTATAACGGGCCCCGGGGCAGGGGTCTCGTCCTGCGGGCCTGGCTGCGGTGCCTCCTCTGGGAGCCGGCCTGGAAACATGGCGGTGGAGGCGAAGGGGCTGAGGGGCCGGAGCTGTGGCGGCCCCTCAGAACAGGGGGCTGGGAGCGGGGTGTCCCGCTTATCGTCACCCACGGGGCCTCGTCTCGAAATCCTTGAGTCTGGACCTTATTGAGTCCCCAAACTTGCCGCGTTCCTGCTTTAAAAATAACGGTGTTCGCAGTTCCTGCTCTGTTTGTTCACTATTCAGGCTAAAAATGCGAAATGTGCACCTAAATATTTTTTCATGTCTGTATTATTCCTTTGGTTTTTGTGGCACTGCTGGTCAAAAGTGGTTATTTCCCCCCTTTTTTAAATTAAAAAAACTATACTATAGTTCTTCAACTTTAGTAGTATATACTACCCAGTCCCAACTCTTACATTTAAGCTCTTTGTCCCTTTCCTGCTACCAGACTTTACTTGAATTCATACCAACTTAAATTCCAATTGATCTTCTAGACTCCTGTTTGGGCAAGGTACTATTCAGAAACCGTAACCTGGAAAGAAAAGAAGACAGGTATTTTTGTCCTAAAGTGATGCTTAGGGCATTGAGCATGCCATACGTTTTTGGTGTTTTTTTTAATGACCCCAAGGAGATAATGAGTAATCAGTTGCATTACTTTTGCAGGCCTGGGAAATGAGTTAATAACACTTCAGTGGGAAGTTCTCTCTGTATCTCTGCTTATGTTATATTTGCCTTCTTCAAGTTTCAGATAAATTCTGCTGCGGGGTTACGTATTGCAAGGTAGATCCCTTGCTATTGAGGCTTATTTGTGGGAAAATGCCTTAAGCAGACTTATACTACAATAGCTAGGAAAATATTCTCCAAGTTAGAAGGTAGAGCATAAAAATCCTTCAAATGTGTTAAATATTTATCAGTGTTTAAGGCAAACACAGCTTAAAAATCATGTTTAAAGAGTCCCAGACACAGGGGATTTGTCCTGCAAGAGGATGAGAGTAGAGACTTGATGCCAGCTGCTGCTTTTAGAAATAATTTTCATCCACTGAGCTTGAAACACCTGCTAGTTAGGTTGTAGGGATATATTGCCGTTAACTCTGTTCTTTCTTTCTTTCTGTGGGAGTTCCTAACAAGACTGGTCCAAAGATGATTATTGGAGATGCTTATGAGCTAAGCATCATTAATCACTGACAGATCAAGCAAGGCAGGTATGACTTATGAACAACAGGGTTAGTCTGATCGTTTACAATCATCGTTAATTAACTAGCATCCTTAATTGGTTTCTGAAGGTTGGAATGTAAGATGCAGGATGAAATGTAAGGTGTTCACAAATCAGCACTGACATGCACCAGCTCTTCCAGGATTACGTAGAAGAGATACAGTCTGATTTGGGTGCTTTAAGCTGAGTTTAGTTTTTTATTCCCATTTGCTCCTTTGCATTTCTATGGACCATTTTGCATTCCTGCAGCAGTGGTGGTATCTGAACAGGCTTTGCCTGTGTTCCTTCTTAGAATAGCTCAAATTCTCTCATTGCTCACTTCGTTTACAAGTATATACACTTTAAGAGCACGTTGTTACTTATTCCTTTATTCTTTCTGTTTATTTTGGTACTCTTTTTTCCCTTCGGACACTTCAGTTTTTCAGTTAGGCTGCTGGCGTTGCTTTTGGCTTGAGGTACTGATGGCAAATGGAGGAGGGGGATCGATTTTGCAAAATCCTGTACCCTCATGGTCAAGGCTGATCTTCTCGGTCTGGTTCACTGATGGTTCGTTTAGCTTGATCAAAGCTGCTGTCTTGAAAGTAAGAATTTCAGTAAATGACCAGTTTACTGGTCAATGAGTTATTGTTGCCTGTTTAGTTTAGCTCTATTACCCTCCTTATTGTAGAGCTGTTTTCTACAATAGAAAAGGAGATTTCTAAAAGACCATGGTTTAGGTGGCAGACAGAGTAAGACCGATTGCAAGAACTGGTCTTAGCCTCCGTTCAGGAAGAAAGAATTAAAACCCTGAACAAGACAGATTTTTGGTGGGGTGCAGGGGATGCAGCTTTTGACATCCCTGTTAGCGCAGCACATACAGACCAACTGATGTTTGCATCAAGTCTTCCTCAGGTTAAAAAAGCAGGGAGAAATCCTGCTCGAAATAAACGCTATTGTACTGCGGTTGCATCCTGGAGACTCGGTTGGGAAATGGTGCCGAGCGCTCCGATGCAGGACAAAAATGCCTCGCCATCGCATAGGGTATAATCTGAATGCAATGTTGCTTCCAAGTATTGTCCTACAACCTTGTCATTTACTTGCTTGTCTCCTTAACATGAAAACCATCTGTGCTGAAAACAGAAGCAACAGGACAATCCCTGGCAGCAGCACAGCATCCCCTGCTAATTCTATGTAAGGCTTGTTGACCGCTTAACAAACAAACTATCCCCTTGACTGTGTAAAATAAAGAGGAATAGTGAAGAGCCGTTACTGAAATTGTCATTTGCATTTTCTCTGGTACACATTCAGAAACAAAGTTAAAAAAAAGAAAAAGATTTTGCCCTAATTGCTGTGATTTTTGTCCAGGATAATCAAGATGGCTGCAGCCTCCCAGTTTGCCAGTCGATACAAGAAGGATTTGAGTACGGAAACCCTCAGAGCAAAAGTTGCGCGCAGGAAATCGATGCTTCAAAAGGAGAACAGACACAAGTTGTTTGAAAAGGGCAGACAGTTTGGATTGGCAGATGTCAATGTTCAGCTCCCAAATGAGAGGGGAAATTCTCAACCAAATGATAAGAGTGAAAAGTGCTCTCAGGAGAACAGCAGTGTAAAACAGAGTAAGAAAAGACTTATTCTAAAGCGCTTTTTTTAATTGTTAAAGATGTTTTCTGAGTAGATTTAATAGCATTATCACAGGAACCTACTGTGGTCAATGTTTTAATTTGAAAAAAAAAAGATTTAATATTTAAAAATCAATGACTACAGTTCTACAGAACTGTATGACTACAATGACTACAGTTCTACAAAATCAAGAACTACAGTTCTTCTAACTTAAAAAAAAATCAAGAAAATAAAGTCTTAATACAACTTTATCTTCCCCTTTGCTTCGGTGGTATGAATAAAGCTTTGCTCTGATTTCTGTGCGGCAGCTAAAGGAAGAATGCAATTTGTGATTAATATTTAATGGGAAGCCTCTTAATTTGGTTGTTCAAGAAATGAAAACCCTAACATAAAATCTCATCTAACTTATAACTGGCATCAGTCATGTGCTTAAACTATCCTTAGAAATGGGTAATTGTATATTATAATTTGGTATATATAACTATAAATGGGTAAATGCATAGTCTATTTTTAGAATTGCTAGCTTTTGATTATTTAACTCTCCTCCCAGCAAACAGGGGCTGCAAATACTGAATTCTGTCTCCCTGGCTACCCTGGATGCTTCTGGTCTAAGGCAGGGCTGTCAAACTCATTTTCACTGGGGGCCACATCAGCATCACGGTTGCCTTCAAAGAGCCGAATGTAATTTTAGGACTGGATAAATGTAGGAATGGTTACGTTTATACAGACCCAAAATTACATTCAACCCTTTGAAGGCAACCAAGAGGCTGGTGTGGTCCCCAGTGAAAATGGGTTTGACACCCCTGGTCCAAGGAATTCAGTTAATCTTTACAAATATTAACGGATTTCTTTAGAACTATTTCAGTATTTTGATAGAAGAAAGTTATTGGAGGAAGGAGTGCAATCCCTATGTAATCATGACAAATATGAAATTTAAGAAATGTATATATCTTGTGATTATCTTCAATAAATTTTAACTAGATATTAATTTTTAAGATAGACATGTAATTCAAATTTGACATAATCTTAAGGTTTTATTCTTTCATATAAACTCTGCCTCATTTATTCTCAGCTTGAGGCAGATTTGGGTATCCAAAGCTGACCTAAACTTCAGCTTTCAATGATGTTACAAATGTTTGACTAAAGAAACTGACACAAATAAAGAAACTGACACACAAATAAACTAAATCAGTAATTAAAGTGTTAACATTACTGCAGGATCAGCATTTATGCTATGAAATGGATATGAATTCACAGGATCCCTGAGGTGCAGATTTGGAGAGATGTATTTGCAAGCTGAAATTTACTATTAAATGCTCTTTTAGTGGGGATGGTTAAAACAATTAAGAGAATGTAAACTTTTAGCAAGCTTAGGTATTTGCATTGTAAGACTTGAATTGTAACTTGCAGGCACAGATTCCAGACTCCTGCTCTTTGACTTAGTACATTCTTCTTCATTTTGGAAAAGTTTTTTGAAATTTTCTGATTTTCCTCATTGTTGGCTGAAAAATCTTTTCAATATTTTTATAACGTGTCTATATTTTATCCTTGCTTCACACCAACCTACAGATGCAGCTACCAAGAGGATTGCTGACCGCAGGGAAATGCTCCAGCGCTATAAGGAAGAAAAGGAACTTCGAAAACTGATAGAGCAAAGAGAGAAAGCAAAAAAGGGTGTGTTTAAAGTTGGGTTATATAGACCAACTGCACCTGGATTTCTTTCACATGTCACTGCAGATCCTGTGACAGTGAAGCCAAGAGAAGAGAAGGTAATAATATATACTTAATTTCGATATTTAATATTACTATTTTAATTATAATCTATTAAATTATACTAGGTCACTATATTAGAAGTACTTTATATGAAAATTTCTATTTGTATAAAACTTATGCATATGTTATGCAAAATATCCAGATTATTTTGTAAATACTTGATACATATATTTTTTTTTAATAATAAGGAACAATCAGGGCTTGTTTTTTTAAGAGCAGGAAGTAGTATAAGAGTTTTTGGGTGGGTTTTTTTGTATTTATAACTCTTCTCAGTCTAAAAATTGGAATGGTTCACTCACAAATGAAACAGCCAAGTTATTTGAGAGCTGGTAACTTGTTCACTCTGGTTTCCTTGGGGTTGTTTTCAGGTGGCTCCTGCTTCCTCCGGGAGGATTACCCGATCAAAGGCCAGGAACCAAGAAGAAAAACCTGTGATACCAACTGCATCTAAGCACTCTACGGTTTGTTGTTGTGGGGTGTTTCAGGTTTTGTGTGTGTGTGTTTGGGGTTTTTTTAATAAACTTAAGCAAATAAATTTAGACAAAAGTATCTCTTAATTGCTGAAAGTCTTTCATGATGCAGGTTATAAAAAGTCAGTTCATTTTTCTCCTAGATCACACTTGATCGTCAAAAAGTTGTAGGCAACCCAGCAAATTGACAACATCATTAAAAACTTGCTACAGTAGGAAAAAACATTTGTTTTTAAAGTTGAACTTAATAGTATTCTTGCATATTAAATTGAACGCCACCCTATTTATCTGCCTTTTGAAGGTGAGGGGTTGAGTCAGCCCGACTGTGACGTTAGTTTGACTTCTTGGAGTCTGTACAGTGACAGATCTGGTGCACATAACTGTGGAGATACTATTTATTTTGCTAATTTGGCATCTTAATTTCATAAAGTTTCAATGGTATTTATGTTTTAAAAAACTGTAAAATGTTTCACCTCACATTAATGTAAGTGCACTGTTGCTGAATTTACTATTTAAAATGTGCCAGACATGGAGCTGTTTTATTTTCTTGGGAAATTTTAGCAAGAAGAGTGAGTTTGTTTGTTTGTTTAACTTTGCATCTTTACTACAGTACTCAGTATTCTAAATGGGTAAAACTAGTGGCTAAAAGTCAAAATTGGTGTGTAGCATTTGTACAAATTTCTATCTAATTTTTCCTTAAAGCTGTATAAATGGAGATGTAATTTGTTGAGTTGCAATTACTGTAGGTATCACCTGTGATTAATCCTTACTGCTCAGAACAGCTTTCAAAGTCAAAATCACTTCAATGCTGACATATTTTTACTGTGAATCTTGGCAGTCCCATCTGCTTTTACTTGTATTAAAAAATTAGGGGGTTTTGAGGAATTTCACCAGCAGGAATGTGTGGAAGAAGCTATAATTTGGATCTATCAGTCTTGCCTTACAAAACTTCACTGCATATGAAGGATTTCCAGTCATAATTTTATGAAGGGATGACTGAGCTAATATTATTCTTTTTGCTGAAAGCTGTGTTTTAAAGCACCTAATATGTACTAAGGTGCGGTAGTAATTGACACCTAGTTTCCTGGTAAACTGAAACTTTCTTAAATACTTCATTCTTTTTCTGACAAATTCCTAATGTCGAATAATGCACGTCAACACATGTTTAAAATGAGCTATTTTAGTTATTCTTAATTTCTCCTTACTTTTTAAAGACTTTTGTGCCAAATTACTTGACCATTTGTTTTACTGGAACTTAAGATAGGTGAAAGAAATTAAGCTACCTGGTCTCTGATTGACAATAGGTCTCTGCCAATGGACATGGTGTGCGCCCTACGCAAGCAGGACGTAAACAGACGAGCACAGACAAAGTGGCAGAAAAAGAGAAAGGTATGGAATGATCCCTATACCTCAATTTGAAAGGACACGGCTGTTTTATTTTTCTGATTCAATAGCTGTGGAGGGAGGACAAGGAACATATTTGGGAGAGACCTCTAGTATGTTTTTAGGTGTAGGAAACAAGCAGATTCTATTGACAACCATTCCTACCATGGCAAGGGGAGTAGCTGGAAGAATATCAAGCATGTGGCTCTAGGTATGGCGTGTTGTCGCTTCTATAGGCTGGGAAAATGGAATGCAAGATATTTAATACCCTCCTGGCTGCTGATTATTCCCCTAAGGAGAGGGAAAAGAAAAAGGTCTGTAGGCAGAATTGCATGACTGCTGCTTGAGCATTCGGAGCTGCACAGAGCTTCCCATTCATCTCAAAAAATATCATGTGTAGTAGCTGCTGCTGTTACAGAAGAGCAAGTGAGTTTACATGGAAAGATGAAGAATAGCTGATGTAAGTAAAATATGAATTTTCCTTGGTATTGTGGGTAACTCGGAAAAGAGCTGATTGAATCAGCTCTAAATATTTTCAGTGAAGTCTTTCTGTCCGTCAGCAGATGTGCTGCTGTCTGTGGTCGCCAAATGAAACTGCTTGTGTAACGCAGCACTGAAGGAGGTTTGGGAAAGGAAAACCTTCTGGTATAGCACATTCACATAGATATATAATATTGGAGATAGGACCCTGATCTTCTGACGCATACCAATGCAGCTGAGTAAACGTCTAATTGTCTTCTTTCAATGATAAGCACAATCCTATGTTTTCGTATTTTGCAACAGCCCCTTTTCTATCTTCGGTTATTGGACATTCTGTGTGACAATTGCACACATTTCTGAAGAAAACAAAACAAAACAAAGCGACTGATGCCACCTTTGTTTAAAGGAGCAGAATACCTTTGATTAGAAACTCTTCCTGGTAGCACAGTGATGCACGTGCCTTAAGTAGATAAGGTTAAGTCATGTGGAATACTGATGTTAATGCAAGATACTCAGTAATTCAGAGTGAAATGACTCTCGCATCACTAACTTAATTAAATCAGCAAGCAGCAGACCTTTATTTAAATAAATTTGTCGTGCTTTCAGTGGGTACTGAAAAGATCTACTATCAGTGCTTGATATCACAATTAAAACTTTTTTTTTTAATTGTCATCCACTACGCTTGATAATGCTTTTTGCTGAATGTACTTAAACACTGATATAAAAATGTGAGGGAAGTGAATGTTTGGATAAATCAAATGTTAGTTATCTCGTTATTTTTTTCCCAACATGTCAAGCCGCAATTCTGTGGAAGCTAGAATTACATTAATACCACAAATGGCATTAACAGCATCTAAGTGGGGATACTAGATTTCAGGCAGATAAAGAAAGGGAGAGTATGAAATAAAGACCTGTTAAATTTCTCTGTGCAGGAGAATGCTATCATTTTTTGCAGGCAATGAAAAACAGTACTAAAATACAGAGATGAAAATTATTAAGATGGGTAAGACGGTGCATAGACTTGAGTCAGATTAATCTTAATTTTATAAATGCTTTATTAGATTACATTAAATTTGGATCTCGGAATACTTTCATAGAAAGACCAGGGTGTCTAGCACACTGGTACCTTGATGTTATTAGGAGCTGGACTCTACAACAAAACCTTCTTCAGTCGAAATCCTGCAGAGCGTCGCCTTGATGCCGAGCCTGAGCTATTCTGTCCATGTTTAGCACCCCTTGCCCTGAAATTACAAAAAGCCCCATTGACTTTGGCAAACTAATGCAACTAATAATTCCTAGTGTGTTTTTTTTGATTTCTACAAAATGTAAAGCTTCAATTACACTACTTAAATGCAGCTTCTTATTTATTACCATTCCTCACAGTGTTACAGCCTGCCATCCAGTCAACCTCCAACATCCGGATCACTAGAGCAGCCGCCTCTGCAGCCAGGCAGATGATGAAAACAGCTGCTACTGCTGGTAAGTCCTGCTTGTGGAACTCAAGCCTGATGTGTAAGTATTTGGAATAGTGTGCTGTAAAGATACCATCTACTACTGGATAAGCGAGCACTGGAAACAGCATGTGTACATTTATATGCTGCTGTTAGACTCATTGTCAAATTATATACTAAGGCGGCTCTGTCTTTAGGATCTTGCTCATATCTCAGGCACTCTGTTGTGCTGTGGAGATAAGTATCAACTTGTTCTGAGCTATCTTTGCACACTACATTCTGCTGTGTAGCTACTCCTTTGAGTAGATGGACTGTATGTAAGTCATGCTGAATTGTCACGTAAGAAAAGGACTAAATACTCTATCACTTAGACTCTTATCTGGAACTCTATTGTAATACTGAAATCAAGATATTGAAACCAAGGTTGGACAGTTTCCCATAAAATCCATCATTATGGAGCATCAGTCCCCATATGGTAATTATAAACTGAAAGCATAGATCCAGAACTGGTAAAGGTTTGCCAGTTTGGTGTTTCGCCATGTAAGGACACATGATTATTAAGTCTGTGATCAGGAACAGAAACCTCAGGGAGAGATAAGAGCCTATGATTTTCAGGTCAGGGATTTCCCTTTGTCCATGTTTGTCTGTTTACTAGACGTGGGGAGCTTAATGGTTACTGAAGGGAAAATTTTTAGTGCTTATTCTCAGGAAATTCTCCAGAATATTTTGCAGCATCCTTTGTAATATATAGGGTAGAACTTAACCCCTGGACTGAAAGCTCAGCTTTGATAGTATCAGGTTCAATTCACCAACAGAAACCCTATGCTATATGGAAATTAAAAATCTGAACTTAAATTGACTTGACAGCAGCTCTTCAGCCCTTAAGGAAATAGATTACTTTTATTTCTAGTACATGACAATGTCTAAAGACTAATGACTTAATGAATTTGTTTTCCCTTGTTGGTGATACATCTCTTAATAGGCTGTTAAATCCTAGGCCAGGTTTTCTTTTGAACGGACTTTTGCAATTAGGTGTCTGCCCTCTTGCCACCTCACACTCAAGAAACAAACCAGTCTCTCCCTGTCTCTAACCACTGGACTTTTATGGTAATCTTTTGGTGAAAGACTGTCTTAATTAGATGCCTTGATGACCTTTGGGAGTTTCTTTCCTTCTAGGTAACCAGTCACAGAGAAAGATGACAAATGTGGGAAGGCAGAAGAAAGCAGTCAAACCTGATGTCACGGAGGTAGGTCATTTAATATTTGAAATGGAAAAGCAGTTAAACTGATTTAAGAGCCAATAACAGTGTAATTGTAGCTCAAATATACTTGTGTTAAAGTATGGAAGCAATAAATTCACTAATAAGCTGGATTTTGGGAAGAAGCTGTATGCATTCATATTGCCGTCTTTTTAAAATTAAGATCAAATGTAGTTTGCTTATATGAATGACTTTGTTATTAATCAAGATTTGGACAATGATTTAGATTAGACAAGAAGTTCTTATGTAACTTCTTATGTCTGATGTTTAGCTTAAAAAAAAAAAGGGCTGCTCTGCTGGTTGTATTTAGCATTTGTAAACTTTGTGCAGTTCATTCCTTTTTGAAATATGATCTGAATGTACCCTTTTCCTGCTACGGTAACGATACGAGACTCTAGAAGCTAAGAAATAAATGCATTTTTCGTCTTTGAACAAGTAAAGCTGGAATTGTTATTCTCTGCCAAGTAGACACATCATCATTAAACGCCGTAGTTGTGGTTCTCAGTGCCACTGTTATAATGAAACTTGTCTCCCTCTACACAGAGACAGCAACATGTGAGCTTATTGTAGCCCTCTGACTCAGGTTCCCAAACAATTTGCCTATGCGTTCATGTACTGACAGTCCTGTGTGAAAACTGTCAGTGATTTTTCTTTTCATTGCACCCCCCCATTCCCTCTCATCTCGTGTCTCCCTCACACCTCCCAGCCCTGTTTCCATAACTGCAGTTGTGTTCTAGTGTTGTCTTGAAACGGGTACGAACAAACAAACGCCCGCAGATGTAAGCAGCTCTTACGTCTTCACTCAGATAAGCTCCAGGAGCCACTTTCTGCTGCCCGTGGGTAAACTCTTGCTGTAACCTCAGTCATCATGTTACAAGAAGTCAGCCTTGAATTCAACTTTTAACACACATTCCAAGCAGGGGTATCTAAAGTACAATGAGACTTGAAGATGCATATTTTCTGGAAAAACACTATAAGCTTTTTGGGCTGGTTTGTGCTAACAATATCTCAGTATAGGTATCTCAAAGTCATACGGAATGCATATCTATTCACTCGTCTCATAGGAATGTGGACTCAACGTGTTGAGTAACTTTTTCTTGTCTTTGAACAACATTCTGTGATCCGAACTGCTCTTGTATTCTCTTGTCTTGGGCTGCATTCCTCAGCTATCAGGTTATTTTAGCTTGTTCTTCAGTCTTTGGATTAGAGTATGTGTATAAACTGTGATTATTCAACAGGCCTACGTCGATTTGGAGCCAAGAATTCTGCTCTTGAGGACCTTATCACCTTAAAGCATTTTTTTTTCTAGCAGTAGGAGCAAGCATTTGCTAATTTTAATTACTTTTTTGATAGGTGAGGTGTTCTCCAAATTTAGCCCCTTCTGTGGATTGTTGCATTCCTCATAGTGAATGTTGCTAGAATGATTTGCAGGTGTCAAAACCAGTTGGGCTTACTGGTAAATCATGACGTGTGTACACTTATGCAAAACTAACAAAGCGACTTAACAGAAACTGTTCATTCCCTGGTGACTTTCAGACAGTGATGTTATAATTCAGCCCATGCCTACAGCAAACACTTGTTTGATTTGATAATGTAGCGTTTGGTTTCTTTATTTGTGCTGTTGTAGGTAATTCCTTCCAAAGGTGAAGTGAATAAAAACACTCAACTGGATCCGGCGATGAAAGATTCTGCAGCTGATTCTAAACATTCGGCATCAGTAGAACTTCAACAGGAACAAACCTCAGTGGAAAACAACAATTCTGCTCCAGGGAGACCCAGAACACGTTCTTTTGCACCTCAAAACTTTGTGTTTCAACCATTAAGTGGATTAGCGACTTACAAAGTTACTCCCATGACTCCTTCTAGAGCAAATGCATTTTTGACACCTAATGCCTTCTGGGATTTTTCGAAATCTCCAATGTAAGATTCTTTCATCTCATGGCCTAACATGCAAGTGGAATTGTTGTATTGTTGAAACACCTGATCATCGTCGTTGTTATTGTTGCTTAATCAAATCTGAACTTAATACAATTATATATAATCTATAATCCTGCTTATGCTTTAAAGTAAAGTAGTTCCATATATCAGGGACTTGTGCCATATATATATATACACAAATTTATCAATTTGAATAGGAATTGCATTCTCTAGCATTGAATGTAAGACAGCCTACCAAATGGGGCAGTTTTGTGTGTCTGACCATATTCAATGTCAGTTTCTCAATGTGTCTTCATGTTGAATGTGTTTGTTTGTTTGTTTGTTTCCAGTAATATAACTGAAAAATCCAGTGGAACTGTGGCACAAGAGCCTAATTTAAAAAGTCAGGTTTCACCTGCTGCTAAAAGCATTCAAGAAGAGCAAATCACTACAAGTTTGAAAGGAGACACAGGTAGGAATTTCACATTTGGTTTATTGTTCCAATGCTATTTGTTTTCACCAGATTCCGAACCAAATGCCTTTTGTATTTTTCAGCAAATGAATCTGATGAGAAAACTCTCATTGAGAGATTGAATGAAACAAGCCCTGTCTCTACAGATACAACAACGCCCGAAACAAAGTCGGATGATATAAAAGAGCAAGAGCATGATGTGCCGTATTTCAGGTTTGTGTTCATTTGTTTCACTTCCCTGTTGTCTGTTCAGAGCCTCTTAACATGAGTCACAAGACATCTTGTAAAGATTAACTTATGGTGGCTGGTGGCTGTCAGCAGTGACCTGGGTAGGCACACATTCCTGTTTTCCCTTTTGTATTGCTAGTGCAAGTAAAGAATCCACAATTCTACAGACTAGCACCTTGTCCTAAGGAACACGAGCTTAAAAGCAGTAGAAAAGAAATTGCACCTCAGCCAGTCAACAAACTGAAGAGTGTAATGGCTTCTGTGCCACCATCCAGCAAGACCTGGACAGGCTGGAGAGTTAGGCAGGGAAAAAATTAATGAAATATAACAAGGGAAAGTATAGAGTATTGCATCTGGGTAGGAACAACCCCAGATTCCAGTATAAGTTGGGGAATGACCTATTAAAGAGCAGCGTAGGGGAAAGGGATCTGGGGCTCCTGGTGGACAGCAGGGTGACCATGAGCCAGCACTGGGCCCTTGTGGCCAGGAAGCCAATGGTACCTGGGGTGGGTTAGAAGGGGTGGTCAGTAGGTCAGAGAGGTTCTCCTGCCCCTCTGCTCTGCCCTGGGGAGACCACACCTGGAATATTGTGTCCAGTTGTGGCCCCTCAGTTCCAGCAGGACAGGGAACTGCTGGAGCAGCCACGAAGATGCTGAAGGGAGTGGAGCATCTCCCCTATGAGGAAATGCTGAGGGAGCTGGGACTCTTAAGCTTGGAGAAGAGGAGACTGAGGGGTGACCTCATTAATGGTTACAGATATATAAAGGGCGAGTGTCAGGAGGATAGAGCCAGGCTCTTCTCGTGACAACCAATGGTAGGACAAGGGGTAATGGGTTCAAACTGGAACACAGGAGGTTCCACTTAAGTTTGAGAGTCAACTTCTTCTCAGTAAGGGTGACAGAACACTGGCCCAGGCTGCCCAGGGAGGTTGTGGAGTCTTCTTCTCTGCAGACATTCAAACCTGCCTGGAGATCTTCCTGTGTAACCTCATCTGGGTGTTCCTGCTCTGGTGGGGGGATTGGACTGGATGAGCTTTCGAGGTTGCTTCCAATCCCTAAGATTCTGTGATTCTGCTCAAAGACAGTGTAGGAGAGTGATCATTAACAACCACAAGTAGTGACAGCAGTTAGAAAATTCTCCAGAGACTTATATTTTGCTTTCCCTTTATTTTTAGAAACATTCTTCGGTCTGAGACAGAGAGGCTGATGTCTCAGTGCCTCCAGTGGGATGGAAAACTTGAGCTGGACATTCCAGAGGATGGTAAGACTGAACTGTGATAGGCACTAAAAGGAGCTGGTAACTGAAGGGGACAGAGGGAAGTACATGTAGCTGAATATATTTGCAAAACAGCACTTAGTAGGAGTTGTATTAGATAAAGTTTGGAGCTGTGTCTGCCTCGAGACAAAAAGGTGTGCTTTATCTCCTAAGAGTAAAACATATGGGTAGTACTTGACGTGATTGTGCTTGGCACTAAAGTGAACAAAGTGCTTATCGAAATAGTTCTTCTGTTGTCAGTTTTAAGTGTATTTAAATGTATGCACTGTAACCAAGCTGGTTTTTTTTAAATTAGGTTTTAAAGTAGAATAAGTGTCCTTATCTGGGAAAACAAAGATGGTTCATCAATGCTTATCTTAAGGATTTAGAGATTTAAACTTTTCTATTTTTTTAAAGCAGCAAGTTTAGAGAAGTTCAATGGATGGGTGCGCTCCATCTGAATTATATTGCAGGTCTGCAAATAGATGTGCATACTTTAATCAATAAACTAATTCCAGAGTCTTCAAATACTTATTTAAATCAATTGTCGAATGATGGATTATTCCAAGATGTACTTTCTTTATTGTTTTCTTGTTCCTATCAGCTAAAGATCTTATTCGCACCACAATTGGTCAGACCAGACTGCTCATAGCAGAAAGGTTTAAACAGTTTGAAGGACTGGTGGATAATTGTGAATTTAAACGAGGTGAAAAAGAAACAACGTGTACAGACTTAGATGGATTTTGGGACATGGTTAACTTTCAGGTATGTACCTGCATGCTACACACTAGGACAAAGTTGATTGAGTTATTACAGTGGGTTGAAACTATTTTTTTGGTTGTCTGAGTATTCAAATTCTGGGGTTTTTTGTATTTAAAAAATGCAGGTTGTTGTTTAGCACTCTCTGGTGAATAGCTGGTGTACTACGATTGGTAATTCATGGACTGGTTCATCTCTTGTGCCTTCTTGTGGCCTGTTTATCTCATTTTTCTCTGGAATGGAGGCATGTAGCCAAGTCTTATTCTGGTTTGGAGCGAGGATAAAGTCACAGTGTCTACCTGAACCAAAAGCTGGGAGCTTCTGGAAAATTCCTCATCTGAAAAGGAGAGGTTCCGTGCTTCAGTATGAGAATAATGAAGAAACTACAATAACCTTCTATAGGAGTGAGCTCAGGTGGTAGAAAACCTTCATCTCTATTTGTTGGTGCTTCCATTGTTTTCAGAGTATTCTTGGAAGATCAAAATAACCCTTGACAGTACTTGTAAATCAGTATTTAACAAAGGAACTTGTAACCAGTTAAATAAAACGCAAAGATGGGTTTATTTTTAAGGTCCTAGTCATAGGTCTTGAATTCCCTCCAGAAAGTGTAAGAGTTTGATCAGCTTCTTCAGAGATACTTGAGGAATCTTACTAGAACAAGGAACTTGAAAAATAGGGTTTGCCTATAATAACAATGTATCTGGGAGCAGCTGAGGTTTCTTACAGAATCAGAGAACAGTTTGTGTTGAGGGGACCTTCCCAGCTCCCCCAGTGCCCCCCCTGCCATGAGCAGGGACATCTTCACCAGCTCAGGTTGCTCAGAGCCCCGTCCAGCCTGGCCTGGGATGTCTCCAGGGATGGTTCATCCACCACCTCTCTGGGCAACCTGGGCCAGGCTCTCACCACTCTCAGGGGCAACAATTTCTTCTTTGTGTCCAGTGTGAGCATAGAATTACAAACTCTGCCTCTTTTTGCATTTGTTTTTAATTTGTATCCCCTGAGTTTCAGGGAGGATGTAAAGGACTTGTGACTGTACATAAATAAGCCTTGTATGGCCTTAGTAGCAAGTGTGTCCTTTACAAAGCCTGAGGAGAACGATGCTGTTGCCCTGAGTATCAGTGGGGGAGGAGGTAATGCTGCGGAGCTGGTTTATCACGAACAAGCGCAACCTGCATCACAAAGCCATTCAGGCCAGCAGTTTAACAGAGCAAACAACCTCGTGTGACGTGTTTCCCACATAATAGAAGAGTTGTGCTCGTTTGGCATCAAGGCTGTTACGCAACAGGTTCTTTTGCATTTCTGAAACGTGACCATTGTCAAAGCGCAGAAGTTCAGCACAAGAACAGGTCGTAAACCAGCTCCCTTATTTTACACATTAGGTTTTACTGAATGATTCCATACCTCTTCTACTAACCTTTAAACTATGGAAATGAGACCGGTCTTGTCATGTAATCTGGAGCTTGTGTATGTTTAGCGTAATCTTCATGAGTCAACTGTATGAGAATGTTTAATACTTAATATTGAAGTACTTAAATGCATAACTGTGCTTAAATTTGTTACGTGATTTTATGAAACGCTGTTCTCTAGTGAATCTGATAATTTTAGAGAATTAAACCTGGATTTTTGGGGGATTTCCAATAGGTAGAAGATGTGAATAAAAAATTTGATAATCTGAAGAAGCTTCAAGACAATGAGTGGCAACCACTTGATGTCCCAAGCAAAGCAATTGTCAAGGTATGAATAGCCCCTAATGTGTCTCCTAAGGCATTAAAATGCAACAGTCATGGACATCTAAAATAATTAGTAAGCTGCTATTGCAGTAAGGAATACTCTTCTTAAATGGATGTTCCTTCTAAAGCCCTACTTATCTGGCATCTTTAAATGTTAGTGTTTAGAAATTCAGTGAAATTCCTCTCAATGTGCATCCTTCTCCCTTGCGTCTCCCAAAAGTGCACTTGTATTTGTTCTTGTTTGTAAAAATGTTGGTTGCTTATTTTGCATATAGGTGGATTAGAACTCAGAATTAACAATTACTCTTTTAGAGTCATTTGACTCTCTGCTAGTAAGTCAAGTCTGTTAAATTTAAACTAGAAATTTACCCTTCAGATGTCAAGCGCTTTATCTGGGCCAGTGGTGTTGGCACTGAAGGAATGGAAAAGGACACTGCAGGAATTTGGCAGTGACTCTCAGTTTTGAGCCTTGAGTGCTAAATTATAATGGTATCCCATTAATACAGTACCGTGGGTAGCATTATACTGCTAGTTCTCTAAGCACAAAGGACCCTGACAATATCCAAAATAAGTTATTGCTTATTGCAACATGAGCTTTAACGCGGGGTATTTTATCCTCTCTTTGATTTGGAGTACGTAATTGCTTCTAATGCCTCGATGTCAAGTTGTACTCACATTGCCTAAACTCCATCCAGTTCCTTGAGAGTGCTCAACGAATCATAAAAATGAAATTAAGGCTGGTAAGAAATTTCAGGCACAGGAAAGTGGAGGGAACGTGTTCTGTGTGAGCTGACCGTGAATGTCAGAACCCTGCAGATGGTACAGGATATAAAACTCTCTTTGAAAAACTGAATGGCAGGAGTGGCATCCTGGTGTGTGTCCTGCTGTTATCACACTTCATCTCCCTGCCCCTAGGAGTCCCTGTTTTCAAATATGTTAACTGCAGTTGGAAGAAAGTTGTACTGAGTATTTCTGAACTGCAAACTTAATACGAAAAATCTTTAATATTGTCCTCACAAACTAACCTCAGTAGCTGAACTGTAGTCCAGGATGTTCTGGAGATGAAGAGAACTTTTCTCCAGCACATTTTTTGCCTGTTGCTGTCTCCAGCAGCTCTGTAGATCGCAGAATCCCAGAATGTCAGGGGTTGGAAGGGACCTGGAAAGCTCATGCAGTGCAATCCCCCCATGGAGCAGGAACACCCAGATGAGGTTACACAGGAAGGTGTCCAGGCGGGTTGGAATGTCTGCACAGAAGGAGACTCCACAACCTCCCTGGGCAGCCTGGGCCAGTGTCCTGATAGCCTCACTGAGAAGAAGTTTCTTCTCAAATTTAAGTGGAACTTTAAGTGGAACCTGTCTTCCAGTTTGAACCCATTACCCCTTGTCCTATCATTGGTTGTCACCAAGAAGAGCCTGGCTCCATCCTCCTGACACTCCCCCTTTCCATATTGATCCCCATGAATGAGTCACCCTCAGTCTCCTCTTGTCCAGCTCCAGAGCCCCAGCTCCCTCAGCCTTTCCTCACACGGGAGATGCTCCACTCCCTTCAGCATCTTGGTGGCTGCGCTGGACTCTCTCCAGCAGTTCCCTGTCCTGCTGGAACTGAGGGGCCACAACTGGACACAATATTCCAGGTGTGGTCTCCCCAGGGCAGAGCAGAGGGGCAGGAGAACCTCTCTGACCTACTGACCACCCCCTTCTAACCCACCCCAGGTACCATTGGCTTCCTGGCCACAAGGGCCCAGTGCTGGCTCATGGTCACCCTGCTGTCCACCAGGAGCCCCAGATCCCTTTCCCCTACACTGCTCTCTAATAGGTCATTCCCCAACTTATACTGGAACCTGGGGTTGTTCCTACCCAGATGTTCATGTGCAATTGCTTCTATCTGAAGCTCCCAGATGTGACCCAGACTTTCTTACAATTTCAGAAAAAGACTGTTCCAAATGGAGTGGCCAAACCAAAGCTGGGAGCGGCTGGAAGAACTGCTGCCCGAAACCGGCTCGCTGCTATAAAAGCAGCAATGAGGGATAAAATGAAGCATGATGGAGCTGCTGAATGTACACATCAGGAGAAGCTGCCAGACGTAGAAAAAGTGGTTTTCGAAGGGGGATTTTTCAGAATTGAAAGCCCCGTGAAAACATTTGCAGGTAGGTGAAGCTTCATCATGACTTCTGTGATCTGAAAGTGCTGAAGAGAGTTTAACCAGTCTCACTGGGGAGGAAAATGATGCTGTTCAGACTGGATACAACTCCAGTACTGAACACGATATTTCAACTAGTGGTTAAATACATCAGGGATCCAAAGCAAACTGTTCCACATGAATGTGCTGATTTGAGTGATTATAGCAACGTGGAATCTCTGCTTAGACAGAGGTACAAGCGGCTGGCTCATGCTTTTTCAGCATGTGTTTAATGATGAATTTTTAATCTCAGTGTTCTCACATTGGGCTGACAAACCTGTTCATCAGAGTCAACGCAGGCTGATCTCTCTTATTTGCAACATGGGAACTGGGATTTTTTTAACTAAATCCCTTGCAGTGCTGTCTTCAAAGCTGCAAATAAAGTATACCTGTACTGTATTTGTGTTCAACAAGATTGAAACATAATTCCAGTCTGCTATGAAAACTGCTTAATAGGATTTATTTTGAGCAGATGCTCAAAATATAACTATTTTCAGTATCTTTCCTATTGCAATGTATGTAAAGCCCATGTTTTCAGTAATTCTTGGATCTTTAGGATCCATTCTGTTTCTCTCCCATTTCTAGTTTAGAAGTTGTCTTTGAATTTCCCAGTTTATTCTTTTGTGTAGATCTCTTTCCTCATCACAAGACCAGTACTTTTTGATTCGTACACCTCTTGTTAGCAGAGGAGATCTGAAAAGCTTTGAGCAACGCTGGATTTAAGCAAGCTGTAGCAGACAATCTGTTACAAAGATCAATTCTGAATCTGTCTTTTTAATTCAGTTAAAATTCTTTAATGTGAAAGATGGACATTCATGACAGATTTCACCAGATGGACTTTTTAATAAGAACAGCAAGTCTCATTATTTCAGGTTCTTTGTAAGGGAATAGTCATTACTAAATTGCTTACCTGGAGTTATGTAAAGAAACTACTGTTTAATTGGAGTAACAGAGACCCGGATAGCAAGTGTATCTAAAATATGAATGTAAACAGGTACTGTGCTTTCAAATGGCAGTGGGAAAAGGGAAGTACATTGTGCATCAAGAACATATACAACTGATGTAGTTCCAGGCTATAAGGAAAATTCAGATCTTGGGAAAACTTCCATGTAATGATTCTAAAGTTAGAGAAGATAAAAGCAGGAACGCTCCCGTGCTTGGGATCTATTGCCAGGGAAATTAGGGAGGAAAGAGTTTTTGAAACAACAGGCAGAATTATCCAGAGTACAGGACTGGAATAATATATATTTTAACTGCTCTCATATTTGGCTGTAGTTGTATAAGGGATACATCAGGATATTTTGTTCAGCAAAAATACAGAATAAACTGAGGCCTGCTTTTGATATAGAAGGTAAAGAAAGCAGATAGTAAAGGGAGGAGGGGAATAGATTGGCTCTTCTAATATCACTGTAAAGTTTTGTAAATTATTGACCTACTGTTCTCACCTTTTTTTCAATATCTTCTTGCAGTATATGTAAGATTTCAATGTAATATTTATAGAAAACAATTCAGCAAGCTGAAAACAGCAGTGTTCTGAGCTAGAATCCAAACAAACAGTTAATTTCATCTTCTGGAAACTGCTGTAGTAATGAACCATTACATGCTTGTTTTTTCAGGCTTGCTTTCGAAGACCCCTCGCAGATCTTCCCAGCGGACTCTGGAAAAACTGGCGACTTCAAGATCATCCAGCAGAGCTTCGCTTCGTAACGTTCCTCCTGCTCCTGGTGAGCCCGAGGGCACAACCGCAAACCAGACAACACCGCTGCTCCGAGGCTTCCACCCAGCGCAACAGTTGCACATGCACCAGGTTCCTACCGGAAAAACTCCCCCACTGGAAAAACTCCCCGGTGGTTTTCATGAACAAAGGTAGACATGTTAAGGAAGCTTTTCATTAACTTTATACAAATAATGTTATAGTTATGACTCAAAGAATTAATATTAATACCTGTTAAATGTTACCGTCCAATTCGGTAGCGGTAAAGGCTGCAGCATCCTTGTGTGTTTTCCTTCCTTCAAGCAAATATTAAGAGCTTTGCCCAAATGCAGTTTTTCTGCTGGGGTAGAAGTTTGGTTTTTTGCTCAGTAAATCAGGTATAGCTGCCCAGTGCCAAACAAGCAAGCTGAGTTGCAGACCAAATTGTAAGATCAGTTGGACAAGTCAAAAGATAACTGAAGGTGATTGAAGACGATTGAGAAGAATGAAAACATTTTGGTTTCTCTTTCAGCATTTCTGCAGTTGCAGAAGAGCACTGTCCTGTTGCTGGCAGAGCAGAGGAAACTAAGGCAAGTCACACATATATGTGCTTTAAATATTTTTATTAGTAGTAGTAGATTTCTGATCCAATCCTTATCAAGGTATCTTGTGTAATTCTCAGGCTGGTGCTTTTTCCTTCCCGGTAATGGGCACAGACAGGGACAGCGGTGCTTTGGGGACCTTGTCCAGCTCTTTGGGAGCTGCCTTTTGTTGGCTGCCACGTGACGACACTTGTCGCTTGGGCAAACGATGTTCCTCGATGTCCACTACCTGTTTTCTAGCGTGGATTTTTTAAATGCTTTTCCATTTGGGAACCAGGACTAAAGGCAACAGTAGTGTTTATGTTTCTGGGGTCCTTATGCTGCCGTAGCAGAGCGTTCAGCTGTTTTATTGTTTAAAGCTGTGGCAAGTGCAGTGTTACTAATACAAGTACCAGAGTTGAGAAGTCCGTGTCCTGAAATGTCTGAGGATTTGGTGACGTGCCTACGTTTTAAAAAGAACAGGAATGCCGCCTCCATAGTTGAGATGATACTGTGCTACTCAGCGAAGGCCAGTGCTTTGCAGTTAATCATCCTTTAGTACCTTTAATTGGAGTATCTTCATTTCATTTGTTACTGCCTGGATCTGTGCATGACTACAGCAGTTGATCCCTCCCCAACCCATATGTATATATTAAATATCTATACATATCTATATATATGTGTGTGTGTGTATGTATATATATACATACACACACACACACATATATATACACAGATAGAGATATATATATCTGTTACTAGTTCTTAGGCCTTTTGCTTCATCCTTTCCCTGTCAAATGAGAAATTGCTTGTTGATGGTGTCGCTTTCTGGGGAAAACTCTTTTAATCTTCAACTTTTGGTATTGCTGATAGGTTTTTCTTGAGGTAAAGTCTCATTAGAGAATGTCCTCAGCATGTTTTTGGTACTTGAATCTTCTTTCATGTGGAAGAACTTCCTTTATACTAAGAGCTTACCCAGCTTACAAGGGTGTTTGGGAAATAGTGTGTGTGAAATAGATCACAGTGTCTGGAGTTCAACCCCTGTTTCCCCTGAGTTGTCCATAAAAACTGCAGATGAGATGTATGAACTTGGTTTGCCACACCAGGGACATGCTGGTTTCTGTAAACACCCATCCCTGGCTACCTTAAAATTCCTCTTTTTCAGGTGCTGGAAAATTCTAGCAGTGAATTAAAAGTAACAGATGGCACAGAGGAGATGGAACTAGCTGCTGCAGAAGAACAGGGACAAGATGTTGTCATGTGCAGCCCAGACAAGGAGGCCTGCACAGGGAATAACTTTGCTCAGTCTGGAGAACCAAAAATACATCCAACAGGTGCGGATCTTAAAGCTGCTTATGTAGTTTTTGTGGTATTGCTGGGGCCTTATGTTTATTCAAAAGTTTGATGGTAGTCTGAATTTACTCTTTGAAATGACTCTCATTGTAGCTGGGTTAATCTCTCTTGGTAAAACCTCCCTTAGCTGGTGTGACCGACACACAGGTTGCACATGAGCAAACGGTGCCCCTCAGGCTTTTCTGTGTGTACGGTTCTATGTGATAATGTGAAGGAAAAAGCTAATAGTAAAAGGCTTGAAGTAAATGGAAATGCAGACAGTTTGGGTTTTTTTCAGTAAATGCAGAAAAGTGTTTTTTTCAGCTTTGGCAGCATGAGACTAAGCTTGCTTTATTAAAAAAACTCCAAAATATTCTTATTTTTCAGAAGTTTCATGTGGTGATTTGACACCCATTGCCAGCAATCCTTTTGATACGGTAAGTTGACCTTTATTTGGCAATCTCCGTGTTACAGCACTGTTAACCTTTCCCACAGCATCAGTTACTGCACAAAATAAATTAAACTCTGGAAGATGTTATCAAACCAATTCATGTAGCTTCCTCTAAATACAAACCACGATTCCTGTCACCATGCTCAGGCTCACACTGTTATTCCTTATTGCACATGATGTGTGTAGCTTGAATCGAGACATTTTTAACAGAAGAATGTCAGATTCTTAACAGATCAATCCGTTAAATTTTATTTCTCATGGCTTTCTTTATAAATATTTACTAACATAATGAACTACCTGGTCTTTTCTTTCCACTTTCTTCTTGGAGTTTTCCAAGTCTGTCCCATCCCTTTTTTATTTATTGCTTTAACTTCTAGAGCTGGAAGTAACATTCAACAGGGAAAGCAGGTGGGCAAAATCTTTCAAACTGGGTGTCAAGTTTCTTAGGTTTCATGAACTTCCCCCCCTCAGTTCCAGCAGGACAGGGAACTGCTGGAGAGTCCAGCGTAGGGCAACGAAGATGCTGAAGGGAGTGGAGCATCTCCCATGTGAGGAAAGGCTGAGGGAGCTGGGGCTCTGGAGCTGGACAAGAGGAGACTGAGGGGGGACTCATTCATGTTTACAGATATATAAAGGGTGAGTGTCAGGAGGATGGAGCCAGGCTCTTCTCAGTGACAACCAATGGTAGGACAAGGGGTAATGGGTTCAAACTGGAACACAAGAGGTTCCACTTAAACTTGAGAAGAAACTTCTCAGTGAGGGTGGCAGAGCCTGGCCCAGGCTGCCCAGGGGGTTGTGGAGTCTCCTTCTGTGCAGACATTCCAACCCGCCTGGACACCTTCCTGTGTAACCTCATCTGGGTGTTCCTGCTCCATGGGGGGATTGGACTAGATGATCTTTCAAGGTCCTTTCCAATCCCTGACATTCTGGGATTCTGTGAAAAATTCTCTTTAAAATATGGATTATTCATGTAAGTAATGAGCGTCTTAAAAATGGACCGTGTATTTTGAGCTGTGGCCGTTGCTTTGAAACAGTCTCGTATCTAAGCAAGCACATTTTTGTATATTTACATGCACTGACTCGCTGCAGGTTTCAAATCCGCGCTTGGCTTATTCTAAAGCTGCGACGTGTCCCCAGCACTGAGCGAGAGGCCAGAGAACCTCCTGCTTCTCCCTTTTCCTTCTCAAAAGTATTTTCTACCAGTTTTTGCCCCACGATACTTAAGTGGCCTCTCAAGTTTGCAGGAACCCAACACACCTGAGCCGCTGCCTCAGAAATAACGGTTGGTCTGGTGTTGATCCAGAAAAGGGAATTTGCTCTTATTTCATGTGTCGATGCAGCGTTGTTTTGCAGAGCAAATAACTATTCCTCAAATGTTTGTCATTTCTCCCACAGCCCATGCTGGATGCTGAGCTTCCCTTCACCCCGGTCAGGAGCAAAGCCCAGAAGTTTCCAGCAGCTGAAACATTCACTGACCTCATTGTATTTTCTCCCCTTCCTCCCTCTGGGGGAAAATGAAAAGCGACTTGAATTTCAAAATGGGTAAATTACATTAACAAACCCACAGAAGATATCTGTAATATAGTCTCTTACCTTCGAACTGTGTTCTGAGTGACTGAATACCCGTGGTATTTTGCTAGTGGAATTTATTAAAATATTTGGTGACGTTTTATTGTGCCGTCATTACGCACTGGAAGTACCGCTGTATATTAGTAACGGGTTGTTTGCTGGTTGTACCTGCTGTATCAAATGACTGTGTATTCTCACTACAACCCGCAATATTTTTAATTTGTGTATAATTTCATTTATTTCCTTCCTACTTCAAGCTGCAAAACTCTTTATCTTTAAGCTTTTCTCCATCCTGACCTTACCGACCTCATGAATTATGGTTATTACAAGATGCCTCCCAGAGCAGCTGTACCCGAGCCTGATTTCTGATGCGAGGGCACCTTCTGGGGTGAGTCTCAGCCTGTTACCTCCCCCATTCCACACTCAGTTGTTGTTCCACCCTTTAGGCTCCAGAATTCTGTGCCTAATCAGCAGGGTTTGATATGTGTCATTCTTTGCTGTGGGAGCCTTCATGGTGTTTAACAACCCTCTTCCTCCATAATAGTAGAAACTATCTCAGAACAAGGATTTCCAAGTCAGATAGCAGCTTTTCCTGGCAATATATTTAAATAGGCATTGATTATAAATTCCTTTAAGGATACAGTTACCTATTGAATAATTTAAGCACCCTCAAGCCAAACTCTGTTCTCTCTTTGCTTTTTCATGTGAAAATCTCTTAACCTCTTGCTCTGACTGCTTGACATGTTAAACCTCTACCTCTTCTTGCATCCTATTCCTCGGACATTCTTTTATCTGGACTATAACATATATATATATATATATATATATACAGAAGGAGCATGCCAGTTATATATATTTTATATTTGACTAGTAGTATTAGAGTACCTTCAATCATTATATTTTTAAGAAATAACTGACTGGGCTGCTTCTTGTAATGGCCACCACAAGAATGTGTGTAATCCACACGTTCTTCAGCTTTTATTTTAAGCCAAACAAAAGTATTTGGCATTCCTAAGCAGAAAATGCTGCCACTACAGCCAGGGGAGTTTTAACCTGGAAGCTGTGTACTGATTTCACTCAAATAAATAGAAGAATATGTAATTTGGTGTTATTGCGCCAGAATCTACTTTCTTCATCACTAAACTCCAGTTAACAGGGGTGGTTTCAAACAGGAAGCTCTTAATGACTCATTTGCACTGCTTGCTCTTCAACGCTGCAACGAAGAATGGTTAACAAGGAATTTCTGACACCTGATGTACGTGCTCAAGCCGATGTTAGCAGTGTCCTGCTTTAGGCTACCGCATCTGCTGGAAATTTCGACACTGTGCTTGTTTTCTACTTGGAAATGCCAAATTATGTGAAGTGACTGTTATAAAAGAGTATGAGACGTGTCAAAGAGACTTCCGTGGTGGCTGCTGCGCTGTTGTTTTGCAGACAAGACCAGGAGAATGACTCACAGCAACGGGAACATACTTCTACTCATTTTTTTTTAACCAGCCTGACTCACGAGGTGAACTTGCCAATAAACTTCCACACCCTTGAAACTGGTCTCAGCTGACACAGAAGTGAAGAGGGGAGGGAAGCACAAGGCTCGTGACCCGTTCCACAGAGTACGTAACGTTTGTGTAAACTGGATCTCCCTGAGGGGGGAAATGTAGTCAGGACATGCCGATTTGGGCCAACCAAAATGGGCTTTTGAAATGAAAGACAGGGGTAAGTTTTCTAGGTGTGATCTAGGGGAGCATTTGCATCCTCCAGCTCTGAACCTCCTCTTGAAATCCCTTATTCTGCTCAGGATCACAGGCTCTCAAGATTTCCCCCTTTTCCAGTGTTTTCCAGTGAACAACGTGGGTGAGGTGACACTTGTGCATTATGTATGAACCATTCACAGCTTGATCACGCACCTCTTCCTCCCTGCGGGGGTGAACTTAAGTCCTTTGCACTATTTTAATTATTTTAAAGAAAAAGCAGAGCAACTGAGCGTAAAAAATACCAAGTTCCTACATCCTACCTGGTACTTGGAGAAGATGGAGTTGAAGTTTTTTGCCCCCATTTGCAGGACATGGGGCAGAACACCACAGGTGCCTTCCCTTTGCTCTTCATCCAAATCAATCAGCTCCTGTTCATCATCCTTCAGCAAAGAGATTCTCTGTCTCTACAGCAAGAATCCAGATACTTCCACCTTTGAACTTGCCTCACTGGAGGATATTGTGTCTTTTGAGACCTTATTGAAAACAAATTTTACTTGTGAAAGTACATTTTATTACCTCAAAGTATTTGCATAAGAAGGCACTTCTGTTACAGCTGTGTTAAGAGCAGGAAGTTCAAGTTAAGACGACCCCACGGTCCCTAGATCATGGTGGGCATGACGCTAGTGAGGGTGATGTCCCCAGCGATGCAAAGCTTGGTCACCTCGTTCAGCTTCTCCTCGCGGAAGTTGTACTGCAGCAAGTGAGCGTCGTTGACCGCTACCTTGAAGTGATCCACCTCGCAAAGGACCTGGAGCTGAAATATTCATGAAAAACCCCAAATCAGCCTCTCCCTTCTAGCGAGAAGGTTTAAGGAATGGGCTGGATCAGGCTGGCACTGGCTCAAGGTTGGCTGGGTCCAGCCTGGTGGCATGTGGACAAGCTGGTGCAGCAACCTGCAGCTACAAAAACAGCCGTGGTGACCTTGGTCTCCCCCAAAGCCCCACTGTGTTCTTCCTCCTTCATGTTTTAGCCCGGAGTTTGTCTCCTCGTGACTAGGACGGTGTTTGCAAGAAGCGGGACTGGGTGATTCACGCAGTGAGAGCTGCGTCCTCGCCAAATGGGAACCAACTGCAGGGGGAAAAGCTCAGGAAGATAGTGTGGCTGCGAATGGGGGAGATGTGGCATAGGAACCTGCCCAAGAACTGCTGCAGGACAAGTGTTAAAAAAAAATATTAAAAAGGAGGATTTAATAATAAATCACAGAACTGTTTTGGTTGGAAATGACCCTCAAGATCAGAGTCCGACTGTTAACCCAGCCCTGGCACTACCCCATGTCACTGAGAACCTCATTTATGTGTCTGTTCAACCCCTCCAGGGATGGTGACTCCAGCACTGCCCTGGGCAGCCTGTTCCAATGCCCCACAGCCCTTTGGGGAAGAAAGATCCAACAACCTAAACTGCCCCTGGAGCAACTTGAGGCTGCTTCCTATTTCTGTCACTTGCTACTTGGGAGAAGAGACCAACCCCCCCCCCCCCTCCAAGCTCCTTTCAGGCAGTTCAGAGATCAGAAGGTCTCCCCTCAGCTCCTGTTCTCCAGCTGAACCTCCCAGGTCCCTCAGCCGCTCCCATCACACTTGTGCTCCAGCCCCTCACCAGCTCCGTTCCCTTCTCTCCACTCGCTCCAGCACCTCAAGGGCTTTCTTGGTGTGAGGGGCCCAAAACTGCGCCCAGGATTGGAGGTTTGGCCTCCCCAGTGCCCAGCACAGGGGGACAATCATTCCCTTGTCCTGCTGGCCACACAGTGCGGACACAAGCCAGGATGCTGGTGGCCACCTGGGCACACGTATAACCAGGTGCTGTAGAACCTGCTCTGCAACTGCCCCAAAACTGATCCTGTGCAGAAGCACCAAGGTCCTTCCAGTGCCTCTTGTTACACAGCCCTGTGTGGGATGCAGGTGCTGCTGGCACATTAAAACATTTTTGCTACCTTGAAGGGTTTTCCAGCTTCAAATGGAAACCTCGGAGCCGTCCTCTCCTCCTTTCCCCAGTTATTCTGGAACATGGAATTACAGACAATAACTTCCCTCTTGTCTTCCTTGAAGCGGGGGTTGAAGTGGAAGGCGATGTCATTCCCTCTCTTGAAATCCACCGAAAACCTGCAAAGACAAGAACAGATTTGCTGCTTTTTCTACACAAACCCTGGGCTCTCTTACAGGGTTTGCCAAAAGCAGCAGCAAGAGGGCAGAAAAAAACCCAACACACAGGCCCTGTTGGGCAATGACAGAGCATTTACACGTCTATTTCGTGGAATATTTGATTTTTACACTAAGCAGGTGTTATTCAGGAATAGAAAGCAAATTTCTCTGGTCCATTCAGTAGCGCCCAACAGAAACCCCCCACCCTCGGTGCTGGACACCCCGGTACCTGTTTGGGTTGGGGTTGACGGTCCCTGTGATGGTGATGAGCAGCCGGGGGACGAGTCCTGCCTGCAGGGGCAGCTCGAAGGGGACTTTCTGGGGGACAACAGGGACTCAGTGTTAGTAAAAACACCCACATCCAAAACCAAATGCTTGAGCAGGGGCTGCGTAACGGCGTCACAACACACCAGTGACCACCGATGCCACCACCCCCAAGGGACAGCCAAGTCCCATTGCACAGAAACCCTTATAATATTAATCATAAATTCCCTGAATTTCTGATGATATCCTGCCCAAGTTACATGGGCCCGTGGTGCGCTTTAACCTCCTTTTTAATTTTAACCTAGATCTCGGCAGCCCTTCTAAAGATAGGATCCACTTACAAATAAAAGCACCAGCATGAAGAAGCTGTCCACAACTAATAATTATTTCTAGTCTTTAATTGAGGATGGGGAGATAACACCCTCCAAAGCAAAACAAATTTTCAATGCCATGTTTGATGCCAGCTGCTCTATTACATTTGGAATTCAGTATTTTAAATCCCATGTATCTTTCGTTATGTTTTCTACTGACCGCAGGAATTTTAACGCATTTTAGAATTGTCAATTTGAGTTGTGCCATGAGCAGAGTTTAACAGCAGGTCTAGAGAACTAAGTGTCTGTGCTACTCTCAGAGAGGCCCTTGAGATATGGATGCATGGAGTAATTTGAAGTAGTTTAATTCCACATTTAAGTCTTGCTTTCACTTATAAAGTTCACCAAATGCATCAGCAGGTCTATATGATTTAAAGATAAAGCCTGTGCACATAGAATATGATGGAGCGGTTACCATGGGAGCCGGTCCCCCTTGTGGGGGCCCAAATCCAGGAGCGCTGAGTGGTTGTCCTGGGGCAGGATACGGCCCTGGTCCTGCTGGTCCTCCTGGGAATGCTCCAGGTGCTCCTGGATATGGTCCTGGTCCTCCTGGATATGGTCCCGGTGCTCCAGAATATGGTCCCGGTGGTGGGGTGGGGTAGGTCCCCGGAGGGCCGGGGTACCCCGGGAACCCCCCCGGAGCCGGCGGCTGGTTCCCCCAGGAGGGCCAGCCCTGGGGTGGGGGCGCAGAGGGGTTGTTGCTGGTGGGCAAAGCGTCGGATAACTGCGAATAGAGAGAAAAGGATGACGTTAATTGATCCTGGGCTGAGGCCGAGTCCTTCAACACCCAGTTTCTGTGCCAAGGGCAAGAGCTCAAGCGCTCCCCAGCATTGGGGGGGGTGAGTGCCTGGGCTGAGGTTTCCAGAAAACCAGAAGTGGTTTTGGGGAGCAACTTGATCTGAGTGAATCATGCTACCTTTAGCAGCAGCGGGTTTGATGTCTAATCTATAACTCTGTTTTCCAAGCCCGCACATTATGGTTTTCACGTTCACACAAAGCTTTGCCTCTCCCATGGATCCAGCTGCCTAAAACTAAGGCTGCTTTTCATAAGGGCATAAACCAGCTTTGGGGTCAGCTTCATTTTAGGGCTCTGCTCTCAGTCTCTCAGCACAGATTGTGATGGACCAAGTGAACCCCAAATCTGGTCCTTTCCTCTCCATCCTCTTACCAGACCTCACCATCTCCATAAGGCAGGAGGTGAGAGCCTGGCCCAGGTTGGCCAGAGAGGTGGTGGCTGAACCATCCCTGGAGACATCCCAGGCCAGGCTGGACGGGGCTCTGAGCAACCTGAGCTGGTGAAGATGTCCCTGCTCATGGCAGGGGTGGCACCAGGGGAGCTGGGAAGGTCCCTTGCAACCCAAACTACTCTATGATTCTATGAGTTAGGCAGGTTTAACAAAGCTGCACTCCCTCCCCACATCGAGGCAATTAAACTATCAGCCCAATGTCGGGTTTTTTAAGGCAGCCATACTTACAGAGAAACCGTCTGACATTTTTCCTAAAACAAAAGAAACAAAAGATGCTTAAATAATTTTTAACATACATATCTGAAAAAAATAAAAACAGATAGTTTTTTGGGAAGAGTTACAGTTTGCAGCAGCAAGGGGCTGGAAATTAGCAAGTCCCCATCAGGCACCTGCGAGGCAGAGCCGCAGAACAAACCCTCCTCTGGTACCTGCAGGTGACATTGAGGGTCATGGGCACGTGGGCAGCCCAAATGGCTCCGGGGCTGAATCCAGCACAAACGTGGGTGGATCCATCCTCTGGATGGAACTGGCCACTGCAGGTGTCAATGTCACACCATCAGTGACATTATATCGCTGCTGGTGTCAAACAGAGAGGGGAGACCGGAGCTTGGATCAAGTTGCACCAGGGGAGGTTGAGGTTGGATCTGGGAACAATTCCTTCCCCAAAGGGCTGTTGGGCATTGGAACAGGCTGCCCAGGGCAGTGCTGGAGTCACCAGCCCTGGGGGGGTGGACAGATGGGGTTCTCAGGACATGGGGCGGTGCCAGGGGTGGGTTAACGGGTGAACTCGATGATCTTGAGGGTCTCTTCCAACCAAAATGATTCTGTGATTCAATGGGGACCTGGTGCTGCTCTGCCCCAAGGGCTCTCAGCTCCCTCCAGCCTCTCAATGGATTTGCACTGGATTGTTGCTCTGCCCACAGCAAAGCACCGCCCGTGTTATCACAAACCCCATGGGCATTCTCATCCTCTGAGAACCCCTGGTCAATGTGAAGTCTGGCATTTGATCTACTCCAAAAACTGCCCGTGCCAGCTCTGCTGCACTCACAAGTCAGGAAGATTTATTCCAGCAAGGACCTTTCTGGGGGGGTGACAGTGCGGGACTGTCTGTGCAGGACTCCGGGTGACACCCCCACAGGTTCTGCACAAGGGGAAGGAGCCCGGTGACAAAGCTCTGGGGTGAATGACACAGCGTCTGGCACACAGGCTGGCAGAACTCACTTCCCCATCCCCAAGGCATCATCTGAGAGAAGATCAGAAGATTTCAATCTAAAATAAAACCCCTGGGGGTGACCACAGCAGCAAACACGAGCAGCACGGGGGCTACAAAACCACGCCGGGGGACACACAACCACCCCATGACACGCAGGCAGATGCTTTCAGCAGGCGTGGAAAGGCAAGCGCAGGGTGGCACCCATGGGTGGATGGCCCTTTTCTCCCCCCAGACACCCCCGTTCACCCCGTGCTGGCCCGAGGGCACCGCGGGAGGGACACAAGTGCCACCGGCCAGCGGATAAAAGTTGCTTTACAGGTTCAACGAGTCCACACAGACACAAACCCGCCTGCGTGCGGGAATAAACAGCTCCAGCCCTGCGCTGGATTCCTGCTGTGAAAGGGAGCATTCATCAGAGGGGAAAAAAAAAAGAGGGAGGCAGAAATAGGGAAAGAAGAAAAATTCCAAATTGAAAACAGAGAGGGAAGTTCTTTTTGAAAGAAACATTCAGATGCACAAAGGTCACAGCAAATGTGGCTGCCCGGCCTTAGGAATAATCATAGAATCACAGAATCGACAGGGTTGGAAAAGACCTCAGAGATCATCGAGTCCAACCCTTGGTCCAACTCTAGTCCGTTTACTAGATCATGGCACTAAGTGCCATGTCCAATCTCAGTTTAAAAACCTCCAGGGCCGGTGAGTCCAGCACCTCCCTGGGCAGCCATTCCAATGCCTGACCACTCTCTCTGCAAAGAATTTCTTTCTAATATCCAGCCTCAATTTCCCCTGGCAGAGTTGAAGCCCATGGCCCCTTGTCCTATTGCTGATGCCTGGGAGAAGAGACCAATCCCCACCTGGCTAGAACTGCCCTTCAGGTAGTTCTAGAGAGTGCTGAGCTCAGCTCTAAGCCTCCTCTTCTCCAGACTAAACAAGCCCAGCTCCCTCAGCCTCTCCTCATAGGGCTTGTGTTCAAATGAACCCCCCGAGTTTTTACAGCCAACAATTTACCCCTTTCCCTGCAAAACATTCACACTCCTGAGCCCACGTGATTTTCAAGCCGGTCTTTCAACCAGCATCCAGAAGCCCAGACTGTTTGAACAGCCCCTATCTCGCACAGATTTATTTGCCTTCTGGGGTGTTTTAAAGCCCTTGGGTTTGCCATTGCGGGTGATGCCGAGGGTGCGCACGCAGCTCCTGCAGCCGCCAGGGCCAGACCCAGCCCAGACAAATTTGCTGGAGCCGCCGGGACGCGGCCGATGGTTTGTGCTGCTCCCCCCGTTCTCCCCGCGACACCTCGGGGAGACGCAATTTGCTCCCTTGCATGCATTTCTTATTGCCTTGGCCCCAGCGTGGTGGGAGCCTCATGTTCACCCACACGGGGTGGACAATTTGATATTTGTAACAGAAACACTGAGGAAAACATCATTCCTCCACCACCAAATGGTGCGATTCCAAAACCATTGGGGCTGCCAAACCTGACTTTGCTTAATCCCTCCCTGAGCTGACGCAGGATCAGCCGTGGGGAACATCCCGGGGCAGACACCGACAAAGCGCCCCGAGTGTTTCCCGTATTCACACAAAGTGGAAAAACTTCTATCTGGGAAAGAAACAGAAGTTCTTCTCCCCCTGGTGCTATTTCCACAGTGATTTTCTGGGTGTCTCCAGCCTCCCACGCACCAACACTCACTCCCACACCCCCGCGCGGTTTTTGGGACATGGGCAGGGCTGCCCCAATAACCTGTGCTTTGCAAACAGCCTTATAGCTCTTTCATATTCACCATTCCCCCGTTACCCCGTGCATCCCCTAGACCCAGCGAGTGCTTTCTGTGCATTTCACGCGTGTCCCACTCCCACTCTCACACACAAAGCGCAGGGCAATATTTGCTTTATCCCCCTTGTCTCGCTCGGCCCCCCACACGGGGGGATGCGCTGAACGCCCGCACGGGTACAACCCCCCCATTAACCCCTTCTCCACCACGCAACACCCGCATTAACCCCACAGCTGCTCCCACTCGGAACCCCCGTGGGTGGGGGCACCCGCTCACCTGCGGTGCCGTCTCTCCGGGACTGGGATCCTGCGGTGACTGGGCGGCCCGGACAAGGCAGAGGGGACCCCGCCTGCTCGGGGCGGGGACAGGGCGGGGACCGCGGGGCCGCACCGGGACCTGCCGCCCACGCACCGCCGGGATGCGCTCCCCGTCCGGCGCTGGAAAGGGGGCGGCGGCGGCAGCTGGGAGTGCGGGAATTACCGTTTTGCTGCGGGTTAAAGGTGAATCGTCTCCTGTTTGCTCAATGGGCTGCCCGGCTTAAAGGATAGAAGAGAAAAAGGGGTGTTTTCGTGTGGAAATTCCCATCTGCTGCACGGTGCTGCTGGGAGAGAAAAGGGGAGAAAAGAAGTGGAGAGGAGAAGGGAAAAAAGCAGAAGAGGAGAAGAAGAGAGGGAGGCGAAGAGAGAGAGAGAGAGAGAGAGAGAGAAGAGAAGAGAGAAGAAGAGAGAGAGAAGAGAGAGAGAAGAGAGAGAGAAGAGAGAGAGAGAGAGAGAGAAGAGAGAGAGAAGAGAGAGAGAAGAGAGAGAGAAGAGAGAGAGAAGAGAGAGAGAAGAGAGAGAGAAGAGAGAGAGAAGAGAGAGAGAAGAGAGAGAGAAGAGAGAGAGAAGAGAGAGAGAAGAGAGAGAGAAGAGAGAGAGAAGAGAGAGAGAAGAGAGAGAGAAGAGAGAGAGAAGAGAGAGAGAAGAGAGAGAGAGAGAGAGAGAAGAAGAGAGAGAGAGAAGAGAGAGAGAAGAGAGAGAGAAGAGAGAGAGAAGAGAGAGAGAAGAGAGAGAGAAGAGAGAAAGAGAGAGAGAGAGAGAGAAAGAGGAGAGAAGAGGGCAGAAGAGAAGAAGAAAGAAGAGAGAGAAGAGAAAGAATAAAAAAGAGCAGAGAAAAATAAGAACAAAAATAATAAAAAACAGGAGATGAACGCCTTTTTTTCCCAAAAAAATAAGGCCTCCCCTGAAAATAAGCCCTACTGTGATTTTTTAGGATTTTTGAGGATGCTCAAAATACAGCCCTACTTTAATACTAAGCACTAGTTGCAGTTCATTTAAAAAGTCAATTTAAATAGTATCCAGGCAGCTATATGTGTAAAAAAGTAAATTTAATTGGCAATAGAATCACAGGGTGTTTGGGGTTGAAGTGACCTCTGGAGATCCCCCAGTCCAACCCCCCTGCTCCCGCAGGGTCACAGAGCAGATCACACAGGTGGGTCCAGGGGGTTTGAATGTCTCAGAGAAGGAGACTCCACACCCGCTCTGGGCAGCCTGGGCCAGGCTCTGGCACCTCCCAGCAAACAAGTTTCTCCTCATGTTCAGATGGACCCTCCTGTGTTTCAGTCTGTGCCCGTTGCCCCTCACCCTGGCGCTGGGCACCACTGAACAGAGTCTGGTCCATCCTCTAGAATGCAGCAGGACAGACAGATTCTTCACTGGGAAAAACAGACACCCCCAAAAGAATCACACTCAAAAGACCCCATGAGACCCCAAAACATAAGGGTTGGCGAGTGCTGTGCTCTCACATACAGATTGAGAAGATCAGGGTTTGGAGAGTTATGATGATGTTCCAGAATGCCATGACATGACTATATTTGAATAAAAGTTGATTTTTTGTTTGAGAATAAATGTAAATTGTTCTTCATGGGAAAACAAGACATCCCCTGAAAATAAGCCCTAATGCATCTTTAGGAGCAAAAATTAATATAAGACCATGTCTTATTTTTGAGGAAACAGGGTAGGAATGGAAGTGAAAATGGAATGGAATGGAGTGGAGTAGGAATGGAGTGGAGTAGGAATGGAGTGGAGTAGGAATGGAGTAGGAATGGAGTAGGAATGGAGTAGGAATGGAGTAGGAATGGAGTAGGAATGGAGTAGGAATGGAGTAGGAATGGAGTAGGAATGGAGTAGGAATGGAGTAGGAATGGAGTAGAGTAGAGTAGAGTAGAGTAGAGTAGAGTAGAGTAGAGTAGAGTAGAGTAGAGTAGAGTAGAGTAGAGTAGAGTAGAGTAGAGTAGAGTAGAATAGAGTAGAGTAGAGTAGAATAGAGTAGAGTAGAGTAGAATAGAGTAGAGTAGAGTAGAATAGAGTAGAATAGAGTAGATATTTCAGTTGGAAAGGACCTACAATGCTAATCTAGTCCAACTGCCTGACTAATTCAGGTCTGATCAAAGGTTAAAGCATGGTATTAAGGGACACACACTTTAATTAGTGTCATTAAAAATACAGAAATTACTGCTAAGGCAGTGGTTGAACTAAATGGCTTAGCTGATAATGTAGCTGATATGGAAAAGAACATAAAAAGGGGAGTAAACATCTGTTGAGCTTGGTTTAAATGAATATTATTATAACTCCTTCCAGTTCATTTCTGCTTATCTAAAATACTGGGCTCTAAAAGAGAGCACCCTCCCCGCTACTGGGGCATGGGCTTGGATTTTAGCATCCTTCAGCTTCGTATGATATTTGTCACGGGGATTCAGACCAAAATTAAGCATGTAAAAATGTTGTAGGCTGATGAGAGAAGCCGGGGAGGCTTGAGGGAGCAGCCCCCATGGGATGCTCCACCCAGGGAAATACTGAAGCAGGGAGCTCTGCTTCACATCCTCAGCACCCAAACCTCTCTGCAGTAAACACGGCAATATCTTCTGGCACGTTTTAGGGCAAAAGGACCTGGAGAGGGTTTAAGTCAGTAACACTGAAGGATCCCAACTGCTCTGGCAAGAGATAGTTTCATTAGAAACCTGTATTGCTATTTTCAAGATTTCAGTCTAAAGCTCCAAACATATACTGAAATGGTTTGCTTGCTTACATTTTCCACTTCTACACCATCAGCTTTGTGGGTTCCAGCCGTGCAACAGACACCCAGCGATAAAAATAATCACAGAATCCCAGAATGTCAGGGATTGGAAGGGACCTGGAAAGCTCATGCAGTGCAATCCCCCCATGGAGCAGGAACACCCAGATGAGGTTACACAGGAAGGTGTCCAGGCGGGTTGGAATGTCTGCACAGAAGGAGACTCCACAACCTCCCTGGGCAGCCTGGGCCAGGCTCTGCCACCCTCACCAGGAACAAGTTTCTTCTCAAGTTTAAGTGGAACCTCTTGTGTTCCAGTTTGTACCCATTGCCCCTTGTCCTATCATTGGTTCTCACTGAGAAGAGCCTGGCTCCATCCTCCTGACACTCACCCTTTATATATCTGTAAACATGAATGAGTCCCCCCTCAGTCTCCTCTTGTCCAGCTCCAGAGCCCCAGCTCCCTCAGCCTTTCCTCACACGGGAGATGCTCCACTCCCTTCAGCATCTTGGTGGCTGCGCTGGACTCTCTCCAGCAGTTCCCTGTCCTGCTGGAACTGAGGGGCAAAATTTGACTAATTATTTGACCAAAAGGAAAAACCCAAATCTAAATCTGAGCTAATTCCTTCACTTAAATACACCAAACAGCAGCGAGGCTGATGACCAAACAGACCGCGAAACATCCACATTTCGTTTCACTCCACATCTCCTGAGCCACCACCCCGTGACTCACGCGGTCGGATGGCTGGGGGTGACTCTCATTTCCAAGCTTTGCCTCTCGGGATGGAAATAAAAGCAGCCGGGTTTATTGCCAGAGCACTGAGGCGATGCACGGAGGCACCGGCTCGGTAGGAGACGCAAGTCCCAGCGATTGCATCTCCAGCTTGCAGGGTTGCGACAGCTCCTGATGCATGGCGTTGCAACGCGGAGCTGGCAGCACTTTAAATTGCACAAAAAACCAGTCATGTCTCAAAAACAGGGATATATTTGTTGATTTTTTCTTTAAGCACTCCTACGTATCCAGTTTGCTTTAGAGACTTGATGTAAAATGCAACCTCACTTGGTACCGCACAAAATTTTGTGCTGGGCCAAAGTAACTTTTCCATGAGTTAATTTTCTTGTTGGTAGTGTGGCCCTTTGTTTTGGATGCAGTATGAGAACAATAAAGCAGCAGCTCGGGGTAGAGTTAATGTTTTCTTCTAGTAATTCTCCAGCATTTAGGACTTGGCATGACGGAATGTAAGAACTCATAATGTTGGTATTCGTTGATAGGGAAACCGAGGCCGGCCCTTGGTTTCTCACGTTTTGGAAGGAAGGAGGGGTGTGGTGTGGGGAGGAAATATCCTATACCACGAACATCACATTCCATATTTAAGGGAGTAGTTGCTGGGAACATCCCTCTTTCCCCAATGGCCTGAGGGGGTCCTGCTCCTGTTCCTGCTCTAGTGGGTATTTGTTTTGTATCATTTTTCTTTTACTATTATTCCATTAAATGTGTTTCTATTTCAACTCACGAGTCTTTCTTCCTCTTTCACTTCAGAGAATGAAAGCTGAGTGAGGAATTGTTTGCTGTTTAGCTGCCAGCCCAACTCTAAACGGCACCAAATTTAAAGCCCTAAATTGCAAACGCAAGGGATGGGAGAGGCGGGGGATCCCGGCAGATCACGTGTTCCTTAGGGCTGTACACTCTGACTGTACACACTTTCCCTAAACATGATTTACTTTCCCCATTTTAAAATGCCCAGAGATTATCTAACAAGGTGCAAGAGCCAAGTGATATTTAATGGCAGATCAGCAATAAGGCAGAGACGAACTAATTATTGTAGAATCACAGAACAGTTTGGGTTGCAAGGGACCTTCCCAGCTCCCCCAGTGCCCGCCCTGCCATGAGCAGGGACATCTTCACCAGCTCAGGTTGCTCAGAGCCCCGTCCAGCCTGGCCTGGGATGTCTCCAGGGATGGTTCATCCACCACCTCTCTGGCCAACCTGGGCCAGGCTCTCACCACCCTCAGGGGCAACAATTTCTTCCTCATGTCCAGCCTGAATCTCCCTCCTTTAGTTTAAAACCATCACCCCTTGTCCTGTTACAACAGGCCCTGCTGAAAAGTCTGTCCCCATCTTTCTTGTTGTCCCCTTTTAAGTCCAGAAAGGCCACAACAAGGTCTCCCTGGAGCTCCTGTTCTCCAGCTGAACACCCCAACTCTCAGCCTGTCGAAGGGCTCACACAGCCAGCCCGGCCCCAGGGCTTTTTGGCTCCAGCTGTCCCGGACACGGCTTTGCCACGGGAAAGATGCTCATTTCTAAGGAGAGTGAAAGCCCCATGCGATCCCACACTGAACGTACAGGGCTGGAAGGAAAACACGAAGGTCAAAGGCAGGACAGTTCAGCCTGGTCCAGCAGAAAGGCAGCTGCAACATCTCTCTACCTCATACCAAAGGCTCTAAACCTGCCCAAACATTCTTAGATTTTCTAGCAATCTCTGTCACATTTTGAGAGGGGCCCACCTGACTCAACGTTGTTTCTAAACTAATACAGAAATCAAACTATGACCCAGCAAACAAAGCAGATGCAGCCGGCCCCAAGATCATGTGAATAATGGCACTTAGCATGATATTTAACAGTATAGTGGAATCCATCCAAGTCTCCAGGTCAATAGGAGTCTCTCTTAGATCCCAGATATCCTTAGAGTTGGAGCAACAAAACACTTCAGACAAACCATCCTAGTAGGGCCTTTTCACATAATCATGTAAGTACATCACTTTAAGTCTAATAAATATATTGTCTCTCATTTTCCCCACTGTTGTCATTTGCAAGATGAATCACTTTCTCCATTATTTTCGAGTATTCCCTCTCTTGATTTACTTCTCTGACTGGCTCAACCACTTTGAAGTGTATACTCTAAAATATCTTTATTACAGCAGCAATAAGCAGCTTCTACGTAGCCCAGGAAACCATAAGAGATAAAAAAGGGAAGAGCTTTTTCATTGCCCTGGCAGGTTAGCAGACTTTCCTTCTTTGCTGCACTGCCTTTGACACTTGATTTTTGCACAGCACAGAAATGAATTCTCTTATGAAACTTTATACACTAAACGGCTCGCGTTTAAATCTCATGTGCAACGTGTTTGTCTTTGTCCTGCAGAGGTCAGACCAACACAGTTTAATACAAGTCTGTGCAAAGGCATGAGTTATAACATCTCCCAAACAGCATCATAAGTCACTAAAATGTTGCTTGCTTTTTTTTGAATCAAGTTCAATGCTAAAAATCATCAGCATCTGATTTTAATTTGGCCCACTCAGAGCGGTTTTGTCCCTGTGTCACTCCACAAGCACGCTCTGTTTTAGCCATAACTTACTCAGACAGTCCGTACATCCCAACAGGAGATGAGGAGATGGCAGCGGCAGCTCCAACCCGCTGATGTGATGGATCACCCCCGCGTTCCAGGTTACACGGCGTTCCTCTCTTCCCGAGCAGGAAAATCACGACAGCATCAAGGTCGAAATGGAAAAATTCAAGCATCAAGCAGACGCTGCAAAGACTTTGAAGTGTCTGGATTAAGACACTTTCAAGATTATCAACTCTGATCCGGTCTCCCCAAGGAGCGCGAAGTCCAGCTTTATGCAGCCCAAAACATACCCTGTTTCCCCCAAAATAAGCCCTATTGAAAATAAGCCCTAGCATGATTTTTCAGGATGCTCGAAATATAAGCCCTGCTCCAAAAGTAAGCCCTAGTTGCTGTCCCTAAAAAAAAAGGTCAATTTCAATAGTGTCTGGGCAGCTATACATGTGAAAAAGTAAAATCAATTGGCAATAGAATGCAGCAGGACAGATGTGAGAGAACGTGATGACATGACTATATTTGAATAAACGTTGATTTTTTTGTTGTTGTTCAAGAATAAATGTAGATTGTTGTTCAAGGAAAAATAAGACATCCCCTGAAAATAAGCCCTAACGCATCTTTTGGAGCAAAAATTCATATAATACCTGGTCTTATTTTCTGCAATTCTAGTGGGAAGCACTATCAGGAGGTCCCTAATCCCAGCTCCAGGTCAGCCCAGGGCTTTATCCAGGCTGGGCTTTAAAACCTCCAAGGATGGAGATTTCACAGCCTCTTTGGGTAACTCGCTCCAATGCTTGACGGTCTTCACATTGAAAAAGCTTCTCCTTATTGCTGGTCTCACATCACCATCCAATTTTGGAGAAACACAGGCTGGTGTTTGCTTTTGAATGGGGTCTCCAGCATCAGCAGTTTTCCTCTTTAAACCTAAACTGTAAATAATTACCCCCATTTTATATCAATGCCAACTCCAGCCTAAAGGTCACTTGGAAACAGCTGGTTACAGGATAAAGCACAGCAGGGTCCCCAACCTTGACCCAAACTCTCCCCACAAGCCAACCTTTAATCATTTAAATCTCGCATCCTCCCCAGGATCCCTCTCTAGCTCAGAGAGATAATTTCTGCTACTGAGCATGAAATTAAAGCTCCTCTTCTGGACGAGCTTCCTCCGACAAGCAACCCAACACCAGCACCTCCTCACCGAGGCCGCAGCCCCATTTACATTATTTGGTGTCTGTGGGGTGTACTGGGATTGTATCAGAAGCAACTGGTTTGAAGATAACGGGGTGGTGGCCGAGGGAGGAGATAAGTTATATATTAAGCCATCACTACTGCCAGGTGAAACAAATGATGGCACAGCTTGATGCAAGAGCTGAAGGGTGACACGTTCCAAGAATTCCCTCCGTGAATCACGCGGATCTGTGAGAGCAGGGAAGATCTCGTGCAGACAAGAGAACGAGGAGCTGAAATGGAACCCAAAGGTGTGTGCTGGGTCGCTGCAGCACGAACCTTCCGTGGGAGAGCTGGAGAGAGGACGGAACCAAGCATCGCTGGTTTTTCTCTCCATCTCTCATTTAACAGGGAGGGTGCCCTTTGGAAAGTGATACTACAGAACGGAAGGGCTTGAATTATACTATTAGGTTGACAATCCCTTTTTACTTACCTAGGTGTAACTTTAGTGTAACTCATAATGTGCTACACAGGGGGTACAAAGTCCCTGTTCTTCTGTTTTCAACTCAATCAGCAGATCTCTGAAGCTGAATTACCCACTTTGACCAGCACAGCCTTGCTGCACCCGGCGTGGAACGGCCCACTTCCCTCACACCCAAAAGATTCTGCGGGTGAGAGTGAGCTGCTGTTGTCAGCTCAGCAGGTGTGTGCAGGAACCTTGCGACATCAACTCAAATTCCACTGAATTGTAAGGACAGAGGAAAAGTTGTAGTTGATCCTCCCTCTACAACCACCTTGATCCAAGATGAAGTACTCAAAGGTCACGTCTACTACTCATTCTCCCTCCTCAGACCGTGAAAGGATATCTATGAAAGGTTTTGTCCTTACTTAGTTGCCCAAGGGCTCTTACTACACAGACTAAAGCCAATCTTAACACTACATCCCACCCCATGGACAGCGGGGAGGTACTTTTGAACCAGCTGGTCAGTGAATCAATGCCTGTGCACAGAAATGGGTCTGAACTTGTCTGGAAGAGTTTAGGCATCTCCTTCGCAGTCACAGAGTCACAGGGTGGTTGGGGCTGAAGGGACCTCTGCAGATCCCCCAGTCCAACCCCCCTGCTCCCGCAGGGTCACAGAGCAGATCACACAGGTGGGTCCAGGGGGTTTGAATGTCTCAGAGAAGGAGACTCCACACCCGCTCTGGGCAGCCTGGGCCAGGCTCTGGCACCTCCCAGCAAACAAGTTTCTCCTCATGTTCAGATGGACCCTCCTGTGTTTCAGTCTGTGCCCGTTGCCCCTCACCCTGGCGTTGGGCACCACTGAACAGTCTGGTCCATCCTCTGACACCCACCCTGAGATATTGATCCCATTGATCAGATCCCTCTCAGCTTCTCTTCTCCAGCTCAACAGCCCCAGCTCTCTCAGTGTCTCCTCATCAGAAAGATGCTCCAGACCCCTCAGCATCTTTGTGTCCCTCCCATGGACTCTCCCCAATAACTCCTTGTCTTTTGCCACAACTGCAGACCAGAACTGCCACATCCCACAACATCTAACCATGCACGTACTCTCCGCTTCACAAGGCCCCAGAATAGTTTTTCAAAACTAACCACTCCCCTAAAAATTCTATGGGGAAGTATCACTTGTCAGATGCCCTCCCCCAAAAAAATTCAATTTAAGCTTTTTTGGGTCTGCAGGGCAGCCAACAATTAACATAATTGGGTCATGTCTTCATCTCTACCAACGCAAAAGAGCTGCAAGAGAGAATTCACGAGAGGAATGCCGGGCAGAGGACAACCCCACAGCTGAACACTGTGAAAATAAATGCCCATGCATTGGATTGTTCTGCTAACAGGTGTAAGGGTTACATTTGGTGCACAGCCTAAGCCTTGAAGTGGATAAATACTTCTGTTTCCCCTCTTTACTGCCGGCTGCTGCTGTTTTTACCTGCCTGAAAGGGCGAAGGTGTGGACAAAGGCAGAAGCTCTGACCAGCTCCGCGTGAACCGTTCTGCAAGCCACAGACCCAAAGAACGTAAACGCAGCGATGAGAGATGCTCAAATTCTGTAGTTCACACCACTGTCAAGCCCCTGAGTTCCTCAAACATTGTTACCCACCCTACTGCAAACTCCTGATAAACCTATAAAAACACTGGTGTGGGGTCACTTACCGCATCCACACGTGTCAATCTAGTGCAGGATTTGTTCAGAGCCACGCTCTTCACAGCTAAAACATTAAGTCCCATTCCTCCTCTAGAACAAACAAGATGAGATTTTGTTGTCTCTTAATGAACAAGGTGGTTTGTGAACAGGCAACACCTGAGGCCGACGTGCTACAAACAGCAATGGTCACATCTGCACCTGATGTGCCTCATGCACAGGCTGCAAAAAGTCACAAAAGGAAGAGGAAAAACACAGAAGTCAAGCAATTCTGATTTTATATTCAGTCGTTGCAAATCAAGGACGTCCTATTTTTACTATTCATTCAAGGCAAAAGTCTACACAAGCATGTCAAAAGCAGAGATTGAAAAACAGTAAACACGACAGTCTTGAAAATACGTTTAATGTCTAATCTTATACAAAAGTGACAGCATTTTCAAAAAAATATCAAATCCTGTATTTATAGCTTCTCACTATCATACAGCAATATTTGTTTCATCTAAAGAAAATACAGCAGCAGGTGATAATCTATACTTTAAAGATGTGATTGCTTATATTCCATATTGTAAACAAATGCAGTATGTCGATCTCAAAGCACAAGTCAAAATGAACTTCTCAGCAATTTAACTCAAATGATGCATAGAAATGTACAAATTCCATTGCAAAAGCTTCAGGCCAGAAGTTGCTCACACTTGACATAACGTGATAAAGTTACTACACGGTATATAGTGACACCTTGAGTTTTTACACAATAGATTAACAGGTATATACCCTTTTCACTGCTATGCAAAGAACTTTGCTCACAAAAACAAAGGGGTTATGAAACAGTTTTCATGACCTCAAGAAATACGAATATACATTGAAAAAACATCCCATATATACTGAATTTTAGCCTAAGTGTTCCAGTAATAAATCCTGCCTATTTCAGGAAGAACCTAGAAGTCTAGTTACTTTCACAAATGCCCTTTCCAAAAATCATCATTTGCTACGTTTGCTTTACCCTTTGCTGCCTCTTCCCGTTCCGCACAAAGACATCCGGCCAGTGCAATGTCAGACTGGAGCGCTGCTACTGCATAAGCCACTCATTTGGAATAAATGTGTTTTCATCACATCGCTGTATAACCTAAGGCTGCAGGTATCAAAAAAAAGAAGCACTTGAGCAAATGCGGTCAATGATCTGTTTAATTTTAGCCCGTCTTGCCAAGATCAAAGCTAAATTTGTTGTTTGGGGGAGCAACTGGGGATTAAGGTTAATGAAAGCTTGGACTTTTGGTCCCTATTTCTAGGGTTACAGATGCTCTGCTTTAGGCTGAAATGGTATCTTTGTTCAGCTCGGGTATTGCCTTCCTAAAACAAACTAACAAAAAAAATACACGTACCTTTGCTATTAGCTTTCATAACATTAGATTAAAACAGCCACCGCTAAGCTGACCGTTTTCTTCTGCAAAAATAATTGCAGGACTTTGCCATAAAGGCCAAGACTACTCACAAACGTCACCACCAGGTCACCCCATTTGTTTTCTTTAAGAAGTCCATCACACGCATGCAGGAAGCCACGATAAGGTACTGCAAAAGAATGAACTCGCTTTCACAGTTCCATGATACAAAGACTCCCTAACGAGCTAGCGCGTTAAGCAAAAATTTGTCCCTAATTCTACCTGCAGAGGCTAAGTGAGGATACCCCCAGCTGGGGACGAAACAAACTGTCCGTGGTCAAAGTCTGGGCTACGAAGCACCATGAAAAATGGCAGAAACGGTCGCCGACACATGGCTGTGTCTCAGCAACGCTAAACCAGCGTCGCAGCGAACCCCTTGTGTGCTCTTTGCACAGATATGGCAAGAATAAGATAACTTATGGCAGTGCGCAGGCTTCTAGACATTCAGGGACTCCCAAATGACACTTGCTCGGTGAGGTATGAGACACCCAGCTGAGAACGGAGGATTCTCCCCGTTACAATAATTACAATACCCAGCGGAGCTCCAACGAGACCTCCTCGTTCTCAACTGGACGGATCTTTGTAGCTGCTAGAACTAAACGCCAAGCTGGGAAGGGAATTGTCAGGTTGGGGTTGGTTGTTTTGATCTTTTAAGCTCAGGTTCAGTTTCCAGGGACTCTGAAAAAGTCTGCTGAGTTTTGCAAAGTCCAATTCTAAATGACTAGAACCCGGGTTAGAAAAAGGGAAGTACCTTATCTACGTGGGAATCGGGTTCTCTTTACACAGACCAAGCCAAACTTCCAACCACCACAGAATGAGAACGGGCAAAACGATGTCCTCATCGGCATGCATAAAACTCACATTTGTTGATTCAAAGTTAACTGCACATCCAGGTTATTTAGTTAACTTGCACATAAACGCCTGTTTGTGAACAACAGTGTGCTGACGAGTTGGACCGAGTGTTTCAAACGTGTCTCTTCTCTTCCGCAGTCCCAGACTGAGCAATCGCTTTGAGTATATACAAAATGCTGAGAAAACCTTCAAGTTCACATGCTCTGCGTCTCTTTAGTTTGAGTGACTGTAGCGTGGTCAAAAATTAGATTTCTTGACAAAAACCTCGAAACGCTTTTTAGTGACATTTTAGAATAACCTGAAATTAGATCAAACGTGACTATCCACCCATTCGGTGACCAGCACGAGTCTGGCAACAAGACTTAAAGCATTCACGGAAATTTAAGAACTTTTTTGAAGTCCTTCGGCCTGATTCTTTATAATCCTTACTTGGCAATTCCCACTTTTCCAGGGAATACTTGCCAATGTAAGAACCACAGATGTTAAGTTTTATTTCTGCTCTTCATAATTCATTTCATGAAACCAACCAATTATGCCAGCATATGAGCAAGGTAAATTGATGCAAACTGCTCCTTCATACCTCAAATGCACATACAAGAGGCGAGTATTCTTCATAGCCCCAAACATTACTGAAACGAAAACTGTAAAAATCTCTGTAAGTAGTGGATGAAGGTGGAAAGCTACAGTATTTTGTTGCCCAGAATGTTTTCAACGGTAAGGCTGCAAGAGACAATAATTCATAGTCAATACAGGCTTTTCACAAAGCAGTTATTTCAAATATTCTCAATTAAAACCAAATTCATTCCTTATATTTCGTTATTCCCTCCCTCTGTGACCTAGAATTAACCTATTCAGATTACAGAGACTAGAATATTTTCACTTTGAGAAAATATTACAAGGCTTTCCCCACTTTTTTTTGCCTTTTAGAGGCAGTTTTCTAAGTAGTGGAAGACAACTATAATGTGATGCTTAGACACACTCCAACTTGATATAATTTCACTGTCGTGGTATAGTTAGTTAAGCATTTAAGAAGTTGGCTATTATTCCACTGAGCAAGGAAGTAAGACAGATGTGATACAATTTCACCATCCTAGTATATTAATTAAGCGTTTAAGAAGATGTTGGCTATTATTTCACTGAGGACAGAAGACAGATGTGTTGAAATTCTTTACCTGCGCTACTGGGTCTTATATTATAGAATTTCCACGCTTAAATGTATAACATTTTAAAGCTGGGGTATCAAACTCATTTGCACTGAGGGCCACATCAGCCTCACAGTTGCTTTCAAGGGGCCAAATGTAATTTTAGGATTGGATAAACGTAGGAGTAGTTACATTTATACAGCCCTAAAATTACATTTGGCCCTTTGAAGGCAACCACGAGGCTGATGTGGCTGCTGGTGAAAATGAGTCCGACAGCCCTGCTTTTGAGTAATTTAAGACCAAAACCAAATACTCACATGGGGACCACCAGGCATTGACGGAGCACCAGCAGGACCAGACGGCACTTGAAAAGGATTAGGGGGCGTAGGATATAGTCCCGGAGCTGGATATGATCCTGCAGGTGGAGGAAACGGACCTGGCGGTGAAGGTCCCCATGTTCCAGGTGGAACTGTCCCCCACGGTACTGTTGGCGCAGCCCCTGGAGTCTGGGTAGGAGCGGAATATGGCCCTGGGGGTGGATATGGCATGCTGGGCGCAGGATACTGCCCTCCCATTGTTGGTCCCCATGCTCCGGAGGGCATGGATCCCCATGGCCCAACAGGAGCAGGAGGTGCAGCTGGCTCTGTCGGACCACCGTAAGGTCTTGGAAGCTCTGGAAAGGGCATATTTGGTGGAGGATATTGCCCTGGTGGGACAGGACCTGGCACAGCTGGGGGCGGATATGGGCCTCCGGGAGGAGGGCAAGTGGGTCCGGTAGGAGGAGGAGGAAATGGAGCAGGCGGTCCGGGGGGCATTGAAGGATACATTCCGGTTGGCGGAGGTCCAAACGGCACACTGGACGCGGACGTACTCGGCGGCAGCCCGGTCGGGGCTGTAGGAGGAGCGCTCGGGTTGTTCCACGGATTCGAAGCCGGCCAACCCTGCGGTGGCTGACCAGGCTGCTGGCCGGGTTTTGTGCTGTTCACTTTGGGGGTTTTAGCAGGCGACTGATCTGGTAAAGCATCTGCCAACTAAAAGATAAAGCATCAGTGAGAATCTAAAACGTCTACCGAACTTCCTAGTTGCAGGCATTCACCCACTACATGTATTTATTTCAGTTGCCAAACTGGGAGGAAGAGAGCTCTTTGCTGCTGCACAGAGATGACTACATTCATTTTTGTGCAGCTTCTATCGTTAAGGTAGAAGAGGCATTCTGACATGCTGCAGTTCCAAAAACAAAGATAAAAAGCGACGTACCGCACATAGCAATAAGCAATTTCAGAGCAAATCCAAAAGAAAAGATTTTCATAGCTTTCCCTTATAGCTATCCTGACACTATTAAAACACGACTCTGTTAGTATCACAGCAGAAGAGAACCCACAAGGCACCCTGCGGCTTCGTATGCTTAGTCCACAGACTGCTACATCTGCCCAAAAGGAAAACACCATGACTGCAATACAGAGGAAATATCCTCTCAAGCATAAGCTCCCTTTCCTCTTGAAAAAGTATGTCAACTTTCATAACGAAGTAACACAACTTGCTGATCTTCAGGAAAGAAAAACTGTTACTTACCGAAAAATCATCAGTTCCAGACATTTTGCTGAAAAGTAAGGTAAGATAAAGTGAAATTTGTTGAAAATAATAAAGGTATTTCAAGCAAGAGTTCATGAGACAAAGTCTAGCTTTGTCTCATTCAAACCACAGTATGTGTTGAACTGGTGGTGCCTCTTAGCAGCGGCTTTGATTTAATATGTGCTACCAAATACTTTCCTCTTGCTAAAGTTCTCGTGAAAAGTTAAGTCTTCAGCCTCTACCTGTCTCATCTCAGACAGGACCGACACATCATGTAAATGGGTCACACAAAGAAGAAAATATTTCAAATATTCATACTGAGTAGGCAGCCGACCCAGACAGTGATGCCTGCGAAGTTTTCTTTTCTAAACCAGGACTCAGAATTATGGCAGGCTGCTTAAAACCCCACACAAATCTTACTGATAGAAGAGAACTAGAGTTTGCTGATGCTTTATCTTCCAGTTATTTCAGAACATAACAAAGGTACTGGCATTGGAACAGGCTGCCCAGGGCAGTGGTGGAATCACCATCTCTGGAGGGGTTTAAAAGACGTGGAGACGAAGTTCTCAGCGATGTGGTTTAGTGCCACAGTAAGGTTGAGGGTTAGACTCTACCTAAAAGGTCTTTTCCAAGCAAAATGATTCTTTGATGCTCTTATTTACATTCACCAATTCCAGCAAGCCAGACTTCACTGAACATAGACATGGCAAAGTCATAAGTAATGCTGACCTAACTTCTAACCTCTCAACAAGAAACACTGAAAACAGGCACCTTGTGCTACCTTTTCATGAATGCAACCACTGCACTCAGAGCTTTCTAGAACTTCACAACTAACACCCACTGGCTTTGTCAATCTTTATTAGGCAGGTGGACATGCCCCAGGGCAGCCAGGAGGTTTTACGGGAGAGCACAGGAGATAGAAAGGAATGAAAGAGGAGGAAACAAGTGCAAAATGTGAGAGTTCAAATACCACTGCCAAGCTGATCCCCATGAAAAACAATCCTTATTCTCCCTTGTTGATGGTCAAGACTTGATTTTTAACACAGAGACTGGTCTCAGAGGTTTGTACATATAGCCTCTAACAAATAGATTTATACACTCCATTAAAAATTACACAGTGTAAATAATGCACATAGAAACTAGAGTCTTCTCCGAAACCGTATTTATTGTAATCTACACAATTCCCTAATCTGAAGGCAGTACTAGATCAGAACAAGTGGCTCTTTAGCTCAGCATCCCATTTTATCTTCAGCAATGACAGTAGGGAAAAACAGAATGGGAATGACATCCCAACACTTCAATGATTCCAAGCTCAGAGACTTCCTAAACTGGAGGCAATTTCTATGGAATAACAACCCTTCAAGAGCTGATTTTCCACAAATATGTCTAGTTTATTCGCTTGTACCTACTACATCCCTCGGCGAGGAACTCCATGGGGCTGCTATTTGTTACCCAAAAGGGCACCTTCTCTTTGGTTCTAACCTGGATTTTCCCAACTCCTGTTGTTCCGTTCTTATCCACCCTGCCCATGCTGCTCAATATTCTGCAGATTTTTACCACTTTCAGCTGTTCCTTCTGTGGGTTATTTCACTGACCCTTGTGCAGCGGCTCTTCCACACCTTTGATTATTCTCACTGCTTCTCTTTGAGGCTGTTTCAGTTCTTTTGTATCATTTGAGATGACTGACAAGAAAGAACCGCAGAGAATTCAAGATGTGGGATAACTATTGATTTATGCAGTTTCATAATTATGTTCTGGTTTGTCTTCTATTTCCTTCCTAATACTTCTTAATGTTTCCTCTGCTTTTTGATCACTACAGAACTGACACTTTTGTGGGAATATTTCATTCTTCAACGTTAAAGGTCAGCCCATCATTTTATATATGAAATTATATGCACCACTCTACATTTATCCACTCTGAATTACCTCAGATTTATCAATATTGAATTATAGCTGCCATTTTATTACCTAATCCTTACCTTCCTGAACAGCTTAATATCAACAAGACACTGCCCATCTCATTTACCACGTTATTTACGACCATACCAAGCAATCCAGCCCCCTGTGAAAATACAGTTAATTTATCAAGTTACACCTAATAATTTAAATAAACCCTTTAAGAAATACCTAATAATTTAAATAAACCTTTTAAGAAATAATAATTTAAATGAATCCAAAGGTTTCTTAAATCTCCAATGCTGGCTTATAGCAGCAGTAGTTCCTTCAAGTAAAAAACCTGAATTTCTGTATCGGATGATGGACACTTTTCAGATCAATGACTATTTGTCTAAAGTTGAGAAACCAACAGAACTACATCAGAAAAGTGGTTTATGCTCCTCTTACTAACAGCTCAGCTGTTCAAGAGACATCTACCAGATAAAACTCCATTTCTCCCTAATAGAAACCTCTTATGCTAAGAGAGTTTGTTAGTTTTTGTGAGGAATCATACTCAATAATAGTCAGAAGTTGGTATGTGCTTTTTGGTGGCACTGTAGTTCAACTTACATATACAGACACAGAAGCTATTTATATAACCCACAAAATAAAGGAAAAAAAAACCATTACTATAGAGACAAGTAGAAAAATAAGTTTTTACATAAGTGCACATGTAAATGTTTTCATAAACAAAACAACAAAACAGGTTATGGAAAAGCAACACCAAAGCAGGCCAAGAGAATCATCCCTTCTTTCGGCAGATAAAGAGATGGGTAAGACCAACTGAAAAACAGATCTACAAGAGACTGAAAAAAGCCCACAGAAGAAGCTAGAACATATGCTGCAAGGCAGAGAAGGAAGAGAGGAAACAGACCTGAAGGAGAACTCGGAAGAAAATCCCACGATCTGTCACAAAAGGGACACAGAGTAAATTCAAGTCAAAGCAGCGGATAAATTGAAACAGGCCTGACTACAAAATATCAATAAATATCCCCAATATTTATCAGCAGATAATTTCAAAATATGTCTGTGCCATGAAAATTAAAGAAACAACTCTGCTGCATGATTTAAGAAAGAAAGCGTAGTCAAGCATTGCTTATAATGAGATTCAGTGGCTTGCTTTACTTTGGCAAGCAGACTGGAGCAACATTTGTTGGCAACATTTGGCATAACTGAGTCAATGCCAAGCATGTCAAGGACCCTCTTGCAGACAGGATGGCCCACTTCAGGGACGGGTTTTAAACACACATTTAATCTGGGTACTGCCACCTTCATTTAATAAAAAAGAAACTCAAATTACCCTTCGACACATTCAGACGATATATGGACTAATGCGTACTTAAATCTAGAATCTGTATTCCATTCATGTTGCTCAACACTAGTATAAAGAATTTCAATCAAAACCTTACAGAAATATCAATTATATTTGTAAAAGTATTGCCCAAGGCATTCACGTGCTTACAAATCAGACTCAGAGACAGTGTCAGACAGAAGATCTCCAAGTAACCCCATTTTAAAGTCCCCACTGGTCATGCGTGTGCTCAAGATTTCAGAAAATTGTACTGAACGGTGCCTTGATTAAATTTTTAGAGTTGGTAGAGTTATTAACAAATGGACTCCCATTTTCTCTTGAAGCTTTCCTAGAAGAACACTGCACAAGCACTGATAACAGCAGAAAAAGCTGATTCATGTAACAGACATCTGTCTGGCCACATTTAAACTCTACTTCAAATTATTCTTTCCTGTCGTTGCAGGGAAGAAAGAACGAGTGGAAGAAAGAGGGTTCAGGAGTTTCAGTTAATCTGGCAGGGAGTAGAAAGACTACAGAACCGGCAGCATCCAAACTGGAGTCTTGCTCGCATCCACTGCGCTGCGAGATAAAACTTCCTTTGTTTTCCAAAGGCCACCACCCCTGGAAACATCTCCGGCTTTCCAGAAGCACCAAGCCTGTCAGCTCCAGGGCAGCTGCTCTGGGCACCGTTTCTCTGCCACCTCCAAGAAGACACTTGGGCACAAGTGTGAAACTAAAGCGATAGAAAGAAAAGACCGACGTCTGCAAAAAAAGATGTCTAGGAGCAGCATCTCTCTCATCCTTTATCCTGAAGAGCGATGGGAGGGTGCAAAGGGCTTTCGCTGCACCTATCCAAAAATCATACACAGCAACATCTTCAGACCAGGGTCCTCCACAAGCTGCTCCCAAAAATTAACAGTGGGTGTGTGAGACGGGAGCCTGACGGGCTCCGTGCCGTGGGCTGGAGAAGGGCTGGGAAGCGCTCGGACACAGCAGCAGGATTCAAATCCTGTCCACAGCCTTCAAGACCAAGTGGTGATTTTCAGAGAAGCCTGTGAAAACCCCATTCCTAGAAGTGAGGTGCTATGTGTGGTGCACTAAGTCCGCCCTACTCACCAGCTTCTACAATCAAACAGCTCCACGGCGGTTTTCAGCTCGAAACCCTCTCTGCTCACATCCAGCCCAACTGAGCCTGACGGCTGCAGTTGCTTTTTTTCCCCACACTCGTGCCTTTCCTGGCTTTTATCCATCTTTAGTCCTTAAGGACTGAGCTGTCCTAAACACTTCTTTCTTTCACAAAAGCTATGCAAAACTAAGCACCAATTGCTTTCATTTTTTTTCATTGTATGACATTTTTCAAACACTTGATGCGCCAGATTTAGTTCCTGTCTCCAGATTATCTTTCAAACACAGGGAAAAAACCAAAACCCTCTTTCTAGATGCAACAGGCTCTGCTGCATCTCCACGAGGTGGCACGGCTCCGTCAGCAAAGAGGTTCTTTTGTCACCGTAACATGACTAATTCCTACCAGCATAACCTCATCTACAACAAGATTTCTGCCCACATAAGTCTAACTACCCAGAGCTATACAGATAAAATGGAAGAGAGACCAAATCTTTGACGTCTTCTAAACATTTTCTAAAATATGTAGATTTCTGCAGCTTCTACCTTCAGGCGTTAAGCATCAACATCTTATAGCTGGCCTTTCCCCAACTTTAATGCCTTCTCAGCAGCTGCACTGATGTGCTACCTACCGTGCAACCCTTTAGTCTGACCTGCATGCTTATTCGTTGGGAGAATAAACACAACTGGTAGAAAGACTGAAGGGAAAACAACCCAACAGTTATATCATTAGTAGCTACATGACATTTGGGGATCTTTCTGCCTCTTCCCACATCTGTCTTGTCTGAAAAAAAGAGGAGGTAAATCAGACTTTTAGTTTTCAGATTTTCAGTCTTCATATTTTCCAGACAATTTTAATTAAGAGTGACAACCACAATGATGTGTGTTAATGCATTTGCTATAAATTAACAACTACTAGATTAAAAACAACTATTCAAAGACCTGTAAAATATCAAGCCAGAAGGAACTGTAACCTGTTCTAGCTTCCCAGCCATGACAGGCCATGCAGTTTCACAGCTGCAGCCCCACCAAGACCAGATCCAGCCACTTTGGATGGTCACCACATCACCAGCAGATGGTTCCAGAACCTACAACCATATATAACTTCTGAGGCAGCTTGTTTGTATGCCAGCAGTGATCCAAAACCAGGGGAGAATAGGGAGTCTATACTGCCAGAGATTGTTCCTGTCCACGCCAACCTCACATAAGATATATTAGTTCAGCAGCTCAGAATAATTAAAACTTATCTTCCACAGCTACCTTTAAACTTCCTTGAGAGCTACAGAACTCATTCTCATTAGTTATCTTCATTTATGGCTTTAGTTTCCAATTATCGATTCTTCAGAAGCCTTCCTGAACTAGCTGTAAAAGTTATTTAAAGAATACCTGTGTTCTCCTGCTACCAAAGCTATATACTCAGGAATTATCAGCTTAATTATTTGTATGTGTTTTGGAGGAAATAAACATAGTGACCCTGAGTGTGATCACCTATCAAACATCTTCACTGTAGGTTTTTTTGGCTCCCTCCCATCAACAAAAACATCAAAACTGTGTCTCGTATTCCAGTTCCAGCTTCAAAGTGACAAACCAAACCACACACCTTTCTGCTCCCTTACCAAGGCTCTTTTCCAGGATACAACGTCCCTGCATCTTTCACATCTTGAACTGCCGCTGTTAAAATGTACTCGATGAACTCAAGTTTCAAAAGTATCTAAAGCACCTTCTGACTTTGATATTCACCTCCCATTTTTGCGTCAGCCACTGGTTGTTGCAGAATGAGTCTCCACAGGTCATGGGGAGGGTAGTTTCAGGGTGTGTTGGTTTTGTTTCAAAAAAAAAAGAGCTACGTTTGCTCTCACATCCATTGACAATAAGGTTGAACAGCATCAGATCAGTGCTGTTTTCCATAGAATTCATCTGGATACAAGCTCTTTCTCAGAAATGAAACCTGTCAGGTAATTACCCTGTTTCCCCAAAATTAAGACCTACCTCAAAAATAAGCCCTAGCATGACTTTTCAGGATTTTTGAGGATATATCTTTCAAACACAATCCTGCTCAAAATATAAGTCCTACTCCAAAAATAAGCCCTAGCTACAGTTCATTAAGAGTCAATTTAAATAGTGTCCAAGCAGGTGTATATGTAAAAAAGTAAGCATCTTTAGAGCAAAAATACCTACCCTGTCTTATTTCCGGGGAAAAAGGGTATTTCTCTCTCCAAGTAACCACACAGCGCTACCTTTCCCAACAAGTCAGCTACCTTCAGCATATTAACATTTGATAAAATGAATCAACTTCTCATGAAGTGACTTGCCCAAGACCCTCTTTAGTGAAGAACCTTTGAGTTAAACATCACTTACACGTGATCCACATTCATTTATACAGTCGTTTAGAGATGATGGCCACACAGCACAAATGCAAACCGATCAAATATTTTACCCGAACAGGACACAGCAGCCACCACCGTCACACAATGTACCGCAGGATTCGCTCCAAAGGCGCCTCCCGCGCTGCACAGACCCAGCAGGGCCGGTCCAGCAGCCATTAGGCCGCCACCGGCACTCCGGAGCCACCCGCCCTCCCCAGGCGGCGGGGTCTGGCAGCTGCCACCCCCTCGAGCCCCGCGATGCCCCGCACCCCCCACCGGACGCGGCCCGCCGGGTGGCGGCACCTCCCGCCCACCCCTCTTGGGGGGCTGAAGAAGCAGCTGCGGCCCGGCGCTCCCCGCGGGCGGTGTGGGATGGAGCCCACCCCTTCCCCACTCCCTCCCGCAGCCCCGGTGAGGCTCGCTCTCCCTCCCTGCCGCGGGTGCGGGGCCGGGCGGGTCGGGGTGCCGCGGTACCTGTGAGGGGAGCGCGGCGCAGGCCCGGAGAGGCGGCCCGCAGCACCACCGCCACCCCAACGCCCAGGCGGAAGCGGAACTGACGTCACACGCCCCGCCTCACACCCAACTGCCCGGAAGGTCACGCGCTTGGCCACGCCCCCGTCCCCCGCCCACAGCGCTGCAGAGCACGTGACCCACACCCCACACCCCACCCTCCCCGCAATATCTGACACTGCGGTCACGTGGCTCCGCCCGCTCCCCGGGACCCCCCGGGAACCCCCGGGAGCGCAGAGCCCAGCGGCGGGAACAGAGTGACAGAGCGTCAGGGTGGAAGGGACCTGAAAGCCCATCCAGTGCAATCCCCCCATGGAGCAGGAACACCCAGATGAGGTTACACAGGAAGGTGTCCAGGCGGGTTGGAATGTCTGCACAGAAGGAGACTCCACAACCCCCCTGGGCAGCCTGGGCCAGGCTCTGCCACCCTCACCCCAAACAAGTTTCTTCTCAAATTTAAGTGGAACCTCCTGTGTCCCAGTTTGAACCCATTACCCCTTGTCCTATCATTGGTTGTCACCAGAAGAGCCTGGCTCCATCCTCCTGACACTCCCCCTTTCCATACTGATCCCCATGAATGAGTCCCCCCTCAGTGTCCTCTTGTCCAGCTCCAGAGCCCCAGCTCCCTCAGCCTTTCCTCACACGGGAGATGCTCCACTCCCTTCAGCATCTTGGTGGCTGCGCTGGACTCTCTCCAGCAGTTCCCTGTCCTGCTGGAACTGAGGGGCCACAACTGGACACAATATTCCAGGTGTGGTCTCCCCAGGGCAGAGCAGAGGGGCAGGAGAACCTCTCTGACCTACTGACCACCCCCTTCTAACCCACCCCAGGTACCATTGGCTTCCTGGCCACAAGGGCCCAGTGCTGGCTCATGGTCACCCTGCTGTCCCCAGGACCCCCAGATCCATTTCCCCTACACGTTCCACCACCCACTCAAGGGCGTTTGCAGCAGCGGGAGGGTGACCCAGAGCCCTTCGCCATCCTGGCTGTCAGGTTTCCCACAAACACAAAATGCCACTGGATTTTCACAGAATCACAGACTGGTTGGGTTGAAGGGACCTCTGCAGATCCCCCAGTCCAACCCCCCTGCTCCCGCAGGGTCACAGAGCAGATCACACAGGTGGGTCCAGGGGGTTTGAATGTCTCAGAGAAGGAGACTCCACACCCGCTCTGGGCAGCCTGGGCCAGGCTCTGGCACCTCCCAGCAAACAAGTTTCTCCTCAGATTCGGATGGAACCTTATATATTTTACTTACAGAGTTGCCCAAAACATCCAATGTTCACATTTCTCTTGGTGCACCTGGAAGCTTGTCCAGTTTGCTCCTAAGACATAATGACCCTCATGCCCTCAGCCCTTCTGGTGCGGAGAGCTATAATAAATAAGCTATAATAAATACACGGCACCAAGTTCCTGCCCTGCCCCTCGAGCTATGACGGCGATTCTGAGCTATGACAGAAATCCCGCGATTGTTTGCACAGATAATTCCATTAAACTTGGCAGAATGGCGGGCACGGGCAATGCTGACACTGCCCTTCCCCTCACACATCCATTTGCGCTTTTCAAGGCCATTATTTGGCCATTTCTGAAACAACAGGAAAATTTGCCAGGAGGAGCAGACCCCAGGCTTGTGGAAACAGCCCTTTTGGTGCGGCCTCCTTGGGAGAAATGAGCAAATACGAGGGAAACCCATCTCCCTGCCAACCGGGCGCCACGGTCCAGCTCCGCTTTGCTTTTCCACGCTCGAAAAGCCTCGGTTGCTGCCGTGTCCTCAAGTGCCAGCGGCCACAGCGGCAGTCCCCAGGGCAGGACGTGTCTTCCTGAGCAATCCGGTCATTAGAAACCCTAATTAACGAGCAAACATGTGGCCGACAACAGTGACAATGTCTCACCTTAAATAGCAAACCTGGACTGCGACAGCGTTTTTAATCAGTAACCTCACCAGCCAACCTTGATGTTAGGATCGCCCAATATGTAATTAACCCCAGTTTCTGCAGAAGGGATGATGAATTTTTGTACAATTATTTGTACAAATACAAATATTTCCCTTCCTTCAGGCAAACGTAGCTCTTCATCTGTGTGTACATATATGCTGAAGGTTGTAAAAAGAGCTGCAGATGTAACTTGACATATAATTTGTGTGCAATTGATCTGTCTTACTGCCTGGAATAGGACTTGGGAGGCTTAAACACTGAGCCCTGGACACATTCTGTTGGAAGACATTACTTTGCACTCGAAATTACATCATAGGAAAAAATGTTTGGATGAAATTGCAAATTTAGATCTTGTGTGCAGCCCTTAAGGAGGACAATGGAAGCTGCGTGGAAGAAACTTCGCTCCCAATTAGTACGAGGCTTTATTTTCCATGCTGCCTTTGTAGGAGCCACAATGGTATAATTTGAATTATTCAGCGAGGCTGTTTGGTGTGATAAGGTGAAGGCAGTTCTTGGTTTCAGGTCCACCTCACAGGGCCTGTGCTCTTGCCTCTGTGTCACAAGCACAGGCCCTGCTTTCCTCAGCATCACATCAGTATTTGGGCTGGACAGAAGCTCTGGTCTAACCCCCAGCTCCAAACAGGACTCACCTCCAACCTCATCCTGCTTTGAGTGTCTCCAAAGGTGAACTCCCTCCAGTTTGTCAACACCTCTCTTTCAGTGGCAAAACTGGGCATAATTCCTTGCCTTAGCCTTTATTTTGGGGGTAAAAGTCCAGCGGACAATACTTAAATTGTCCCATGTAGTATTTTTCAGGGACAATAACACAGACCTTGAAATGTGACAGGCATCAGAGCCAGGGCAGTTTCATCGCACCCGGAGGGCTGTGCATGCCACAAACAATAAATTCAGAGCAACAAGAACAGTATCTTTTTTTGTACCTCCTGCTTTTACATCATCTAGTCAGAAGGAGGAAATCTGAGACACAGCAGAGGCATCCCTTTTCTATCCAACCAGAAAATAAAAGCATTAGCGCTTATTTTTTTCAAAAATGAGATTAAAATTCTGGACTGTAATGTCAGTTTTAATTAAGAAAATGCCAGTCTCTGCTGATGAGCAAGAACAGTGCGATAGAAGATACTACACTTCAATTACAGTGTTGATTCTTACTGGGCTACGTCACTCGGCTTTTATGTTTCTGCTTCACTGTGCACTGTGAACGTAGTGAGCTCTGAAGAATTAGCTGAGCCGCCCTGAAGCGAGATTTAAAGGATACCAGATGGTAAGTTCAATGCATGTGGTGAGCTTTTATATGCTTTTCCCCTATGGCCAATGACTGCCTGATCATTCATTTCAAAACCCTCATAAAAATAAATCACTTCGAAAACGACGCTGTCTCTAGTTAATAAATGCTCTTTCTCAAGGCAAGAGGCTTGTTGCCACGAAGAGAAAAATCATAAAACTGGTCCAAAGTGCGTTGGGGTGGCAAATGCACCCTGTGGAGGGGATGGGATGGACTGGGTTAAACTGGGACAGGAAGCTTGGCTGGCTGTGAAATCCTGAGCAGGTGAGCTGTCATTAACGACACTTTGACAGTCACTCAGGCACTGACACACGGGTTTTCTGTGACAAGGAGTGGATTCTTTGGGTACATTTTCTTTCCGCGGCGGTGGACGTGTAGAGCCTTGACTGTGTGTCAAGCTACTGCACGCGTTTGTTTTCAGATTCTGGAGGCAGTGATTGTGTCTGGCAGCAGAAGACAGAGGTCTCTTCGCTTTTTCTTATTCTTTAGTGAATAAGAAGCAGAAAATTCCTCTCTGTGTGAGACCAATGAAACTCAATCATCTGTCCTCTCGGAAAAGCACCCACCTTCTCCCCACCCCCAAGCGGACAACCACGGATGCCCCGAGGGATCCAAACCTTTTTCAGTCCCATTTCTCCCCTTTCCCCCTTTCCCCCACACACCCGATCCCAAACTGTGGTTCCCGCTGTGATTTTGCAATCCTGGCAGCCTCCCAGTGAATTTTGTGACATTTGCTGTTTGGTTTCTAGCCACGGCTCCATCAGGCAGATGATGATATGAAATTCTGGCCCTTCATTCTCTGAAGGATCATCCTTTCAAGTGCTGTTTGTTCATCGAGAGACGCGTCTGTGCTCGGACACTTCTCCCTGCAAAACCTCTGAGACCTCCAGTTTTGCACAGCTACTAACATCTCCATTTCTATACATGCAATTAATTGTTCGACAGCAAGTTGCTCATGTCTCCGCTCCAGATGTCTATTGATGGCGTAGCCGTACTGCTAAGGTCAATGATCCATGATTGGTGCCAAAGAACACATTTACAGTCAAATGGCTTGTAGTAATTCAGGGAATGAAGCCCATAAGGACCATTTGAGCTCCTGAAGGATCTGTAAGTCACTGATACAACAAAGGTGCTGCTGAAGGGTGTGTGATGAATTATTAACGTGAGTATTCAGGATGAAACACCCCGTGGAAGGCGTTACATCCAGAGCTAATCCAGGGGCGTGTGGGCTGAGCTGCCTTTTCTGCTCACACAAGGTTTGGGGAGAGCCTGGCTCTGGGGGCTTTTGTTTTATTCACATTTCATTCACATTCATAGCTGCTGAACAGAAGCTGGCATCAGACCCAAAATCCTGCAGATGAAGACAAAGTCGATGTTCACCTCTTAATTTCAGTAGTTTTAGTAGTCTCTCAAAGTGAGGGTATTTCCCCCCAACATTTCTTTACTGAACCAGGATGGACATTTCCCAGGTACCGGGTGTAGCTGAGGGAGTTTTACTGTATACCAGAACTAAGGTTTTGTACTTTATCTTTCCTCTCCCTGCTCCAGGCAGGGACTCAATGGCTGCAGTTGCCTTCTGACTTTTGCACTACCCCATCCAAATAACACAAATTTAATCCTCTTCAACTTTAATACAGTAAAATCTTGTCACATCAGCTAATAGTCATTTAACACCAGGAGAAAAATCTGTGGGAATAACAACCCGTGTCATTCCTCCTCCTTCTTTTCAACTCTCAGGCCCTGATTCAGCAAATAGCTGAAGCGGTGCCTTTTACTTGCTAATGCCATGCAAAAATGCCCTGAGAATAAAGCAGTTTTCATGACCACTGTTAAGAATCCGCTTCCTTCTTTGGGTTTTATTTTTCCATCAGCCTGCTGCAAGAGTACAGCCGGAAAACAGATTAGCCCGGGAAAGGCTTCTTCTGAACTAATAAATATAGTGCAAATACGCTTCTTCATCATATTTTAGGTCAAAGGGATTTGTCAAGTCAATAGTCACCCAAGTATGAAGGATTCATATAAATAAATGAGACTTAAATATTTTCAGTATCTGTCTGGCAGAGCTGCTTTAAAGTGCAAATGTAGCTGGAATTAACTGAAGTCAAGATCATTTCAAGCAAGAGTCATTTAAAAAAGAAAAGAAAACAAACAGCTGAACTTTTTAACCTCGGGGTGCTTTCCAGCCACATCTCTAGCAATGGTAATAAATTCAGAAAATTCCGTGAAAATCTCTGTTCTTTGGACTCTGGAGGCATTTAGTGTAATGATGTTCTCAGTTCCTCTTCTCTCTTACGAAAACAGGAAGAAATTATGCAGGGTAGTAGCTGTTTAAACAGTAGGAAGTCTCCCTGGGGAGAATTACAGGCATTCCAGTGATAAATTGGAAGTGAGATAACGGAAGGTTTGAAATGAGCCTGATCCAAAGTTCATTTCAGAGCTTCCTTATTGATTTAGGGGCTTTTTCTACAAGGGTTGAGATGAGCAAGTCTCAGCCCGGCTGAGTTTGGTGGCAGGTTTGTCTTTCTGCAGGTTTACCCTGGGGACTTCCCAAAGAAACAGGGCAAAAGAAATGTTATTTCAACACTATTTCTTTCATGAAAGTCTGAACTTCATCCCAAATCTTCCCAGCTACTCCAGGCTGTAGGAATGAGCATGATATATTATCTGAGTTTTCCCTGCCTGGGGGCAAGTGCCACTTCTCCCTGTAAATGTTTGTAATATTGTCTGAAGAAACAGATTTCAAATCCCCATTGTAAGCTCTTTCCCCCCCCAGGAGTGGATGCATCCTAAGTAGTTAGCAGACATGCTCCTCTCATACAGCCATTTCGAAAGAAAATGAACTGGCTATTGTGATAAAACACATTGTGAAACGCGCTGGGCTCCGCTCTAACGATATCACAGGGAGCTGAGGATGTAATTGCTGTGTGATTTCGTGCTCCCCAGGGCTGGGCTGGTGGCGGTTTAGCAGAATGGGCACATAAAATCTGCCTCCAGCCGACCTCATTCCCCGCTGGCCCTTCCCCAGGTCCCCCCTCGCCTTTGCTGGGCTGGGCAGGAGCTCGTCCTCCTCCTCCCCTGCGAAATTCCCCTCCTTTGATTCCCCAGCACATCAAGGGCCTGTTGTGATAGGGCAGGGGGTGATGGGTTTAAACTAAAGGAGGGAGATTCAGGCTGGACATGAGGAAGAAATTGTTGGTGCTGAGGGTGGTGAGAGCCTGGCCCAGGTTGGCCAGAGAGGTGGTGGATGAACCATCCCTGGAGACATCCCAGGCCAGGCTGGACGGGGCTCTGAGCAACCTGAGCTGGTGAAGATGTCCCTGCTCATGGCAGGGGGGGCACTGGGGGAGCTTTCAATGTCCCTTCCAACCCAAGCCATCCTGTGATTCTATGATTCTGTAACTGCTGCCCCGGACTCAGTTCATACCACCACTGCTGAGCCCACTCCCTTTCCCTCTCCTACATTCATATATCATTTCCCATTTTATCCTTAGGCTTGAAATTCTTTGGGCAATGGAGCACCTCCTTGTTTTACTTTCAAGATCAGCAGCGTCGAGCTGGTGTTGCAATACAAATAACGAACAGGAATAACACTTCCTCGGTAATATTTCAGGCCAGCGTCACAGGGTCTGGGCCGGTTGGTGACCTGAGAAAACCGGTCTCATTCTGGACCGTGTCACACTCCTCCCTCGGCGTTACTTCAGCTAAACACGTTCTGGGAAAAACAACACGATGTGCTGCCAAAATAGCAGAAAGAACCAACTCCCCAAACAGGAGGCCTTCCCCCAGCTCTACTCTTTGAACCGCAGGTTTAATGAAGAAACAGGAGGTAGAAACAAGTGCAATGCTCTTTAAACTTATGAATAGCTCCTATTCACACCGGTTGTTTCTAAAGAACAAGTAGGTAGCAGCAAGGGTAGCAGGATCAGACACAAAAATGATTATGCTGAAGCACAGGAAAAAATTAATGGACTCTTTCCTTTCCCTCTCAGCGAAGATTTAATAGCCAGCTCTGTAGTTAGGTCTGATTGCTGCTAGAAATCACTTTTCTTTTAGACAAAATGTATATTACAGGCCTGCTAAAATGTAGTTCCATAATTAAAAAGGAACTGTAATTGGCAAATGAATTAAGCGTACTTCTATGGAGATCTCTCATTCATTCGCTGATCTGCAGTCAGTTGTTTGCAACGAATCTCCCGACTGTGAGAAATTAAGGCGCTCTGCTGTATTTAGAGTGTAAAAACACCAGCATACAGCCATTTAGTGCCTCATTCAAAATAAATTCATAGCATTGCCACTACTAGCAATGCTTATTTTGACTCTGAGACAAGCCTGTTGCTGAATTGGGCTGGGTGCTGCTCTTCTCTTGAGGATGGGGCACTTGGCCATATGGGCTTTTGGCCCAGCCTGGTGTGGCCATTCATGTGTTCTGCTTCTCTAGATAAGTCCGTGTCAAAGTCCTGCGTTAGAGCACAAATAGGATGAAGCCAAAGCTGGCAGAGGCAGCAAGATAAAGAATTTTGGATGCTCAGGGTGGTTCTCCAGCCAACGTGAGGTGGAGGGAGCTGTAAATCTTTTTGCTTTACCTCCTACCACTGTGCATTTCAGGTTAAGGTGGATAAGCTACACTTGTGATTTCAGCTGCTACAACACTGAATTTCACTTGCTATGCCATATGTTATTTATGCGACAACAAATGTGCCATGTTTAGCTCCTAAAGCACTGAACTAATTTATCTGGAATAATTTCTACCCTAACGTGGCCAAACATTTAACAAAGAGAGTTCCAAAATGTGCTTTCGGGAGTGCTATTTGATTACAGTGTGTGGGTACCAAAGCAATTAAAAGTGCAATTTGGGGGAAGCAGGGCAGGAGATTAAAGAGCAGGGACACAACGTTCGGCTTGGGGCGCCCTTGGAAACAGGCGACTCCAGTTCCCCAATTTTCCTGCCTCCCCCTTCCCTCCCTTTAGGTCTTCTCCATCCTCCTCTTCACCCTCCGTAATCCTGCCAGCCTGGAATCACAAGAAAGGAGCACATCAGATAAAGCAAGGGATTATTTACTGGCGCTTTTGCTATTAAACGAAGCACAATATCAAAGTATTTAGTGCATCCCCCTGGCTCATGTGGAAGAAAGGATCCTTTTGGTCTTTTGTCTAGCCAAGAATCCGCCGCCCACTCAGGTAATTTGTACCAGGAGATCATACCTGTGGTAGCAGAAGATCCTGTCAGGAGGGAATATCCAGCAGAAACCAAGTGCTGCTTGTACATAAGAAAGGCTGGATGGGAAGGAAGGGGTGAGAGCTGATTCTTTTTACTTGCTTGGAGCAGATGAGGACTCGGGAAGAGGAATTTGCTTGAACAGGGAACATTTGTTAAAATTTTTGGCTTATCTCAATAAACGCGTGTGTTCTTCGTGAATCGAGAGGCAAAGGGCAAGTGCCTCATCGGGTTGGCATCCTCAAACTCACACCCTCCCACTCTTTGAATAGATCTTCCCCAACAAAACGTTTTCCTATTTCCCCTTCGCGTTTGCCCTCTCGTTGGGCACGGCACCAAGATTCCTTGTGCACGAGGATACCAGCGCCAGCAGCATCACACCGAGGGATAATTTTGGCTCGGAGAGCAGAAAAATGACAGGAGCAGAAAAATGACAGGACGTTCCCGTCGCCAACCCCGCGTTACCTCGGCGGCACCGACATCTCAGGCGGCTTCCAGCCTCATGCCAACCTTTTTGCTTTGAAGAGATGAACAAGAAAAGCCTCCAGCTTGCCAGGTGACCTGGAAAATGTGGAATTTCTGGGGAAGCTGAGGATCACACAAGACATATTCATTGCCAGAAACGCCAGGGTGGAGATTTCCCATTCTTGCTGATGGGAGGGCACAGCCAGGCACACAACAGCAGGCTCTGTTGCCCCCCAGCACTGCGTTTCGTTCTCGGTTCAGCTGTCACCCCAAATTCCCCTTTTTTGCTCCAATTTCCCACTCTGGTTACGCTTTGTGCTCCTGTCAACACCCTTTCCGCGGGCTGACGGCACCTTTGCCAGTTTGAAGCATTAGATTCCACTGGAATAACATTAAGGTGCTGATAAAGTAAAGAAATTAAGTTTTGGGGGCTTTTAATTACTAAAGTGCTAAAACCATCAGAAAAAAATATCTACGAACCTGAAATTACCTAATTTTGCAGCTGTGCTGGTGGAGCAGGACACTATTTCAGATTCAGTTGAACTATTCCCTTCCCCCTGCCCCTCTCTCCCCTCAATATTTTCTACAGACCTTCCCTCCTTCGCCCAAATCAGAGGACGTGACGTTTCTGATGGCTCCAAACAAGTTCTATAGCAACACAGCCAGTGCTCAGATTGATTTTTCTTGACTAAATTTACTTGATTTTCAGCCTTGGATATCAATTAAAAGAACACTACACTTTTGTCTTGCGTGTTTCTCCCCTACAAACTAATGAACTGTTTAATACACTAGAGGCAATTTCAAATTATCTAGTTTAATGAGGAAGGTTGTGACAGAAGATTTATTACCCTTTCTGATCTGCTAATGTATTTTCTCAACCATCCCAGCAGAACCAATCACCGTATTTTCATTATACACTCTATTTTCAGGGGTTCATTAGTTGTACACTAAAAATAACAGCGAAGGTCTCAGTCTGAGAGCTAATCCAATTTTTTTTAATTGGAAACAAAATTTGATTAGACAACTTTCTAATCATAACAGCATCAAGCGTCGAGACCCTTACTGGGTGTTTTGTCCAAATTGAAGCTTCATGTGACTACACATAAAGACCTGACCTAGAAATACAATCACACAACCGCTACGAAGGACAAGCTCAGCCTTTTCCTTAAACAAAAACCCCCATGTTAGCACAAGCGATGGGTTGTTGTCTATTCCCATTGACATGCATTAAAAAGAAGGTCTGGCACTTAACCTGTTCAACTGAGACAAACTCAGAGATGCTCTTATCTTGTGGCTGAACAGGAGACTTAAGAAAAAACTAATTAATTTTTTTCCCCCTAAAGAATTAAAAAGAAATATAAGGAAAACAAGATGGAAGAGCTTCCAAATAGCCAATAGAGCATCCTGCCTTCCAGCTTGATTCAAATATTTCTTAAATTGGTCCAGCTTTGTGCCAGTGGGTTACAGTAACAGGAGCCTGGCGTTTCTCCTGCTGCATCATTTTGATGTGCAAGAGCCACAAGCATAAGGAAGAGGATGGGGAGACAAATGTTTTTGGCTTTTATAGGGCACGTTCTTTGCAAAATGCAGCACCACCACGGTGGGGAGGCGGAGATGCGCTGCCCCGCAAGGCTGTCGTCCTCCTGTCTCCGCAGCGGAAGAGGGACTGGTATTAACAAAGCCCAGCTTAGGCAGAATGAGCCTGGCTTTGGCTCCAGACATCCTTAACAGGCTAACGAGCCTGCTAGGGCTTTTAATTATGTTGTGGCTGTGTTGTGGCAACCACGGGAGTTCTGCTTGCTGATCCAGACATCCCGCTGACCGGTCCCAAACACACGCTGGTCAAGGGATGCTCTCCAGCGATAAAATATAAACAAATAGAAATAAAGGGGGGCACTCGCAGCCTCCTGTGACCCTGAGGATCCCCGCAGGAAGGTGTTCGTAAGGAGCTGCCCGCGGGGAGGCTGGGATGACGATGCCTTTTGGCCAGATAACGCATTGCTCAGACACCCAGGGGATCTTAAAAGCGGACACGGGGAAGTTATTGCAATTCCCGTCAGCCCCCACGCTATAGATTTGCGATGCATAAATGATATATTTACGTTCAAAACTCTATTATTCATAGAGTTGAGTAAACAAGTATTGATTTTTACACTGTGGTGCAGACGAGTGTTTCTAAGGATGCAGACAGAGGCTCCTTGTCCGTCCCCGGTAACTCTGACCTCAGCGGCGCTTCCTGAGAGGAGGATTTAACAAGGACCATTGGGTTTAAAACCAGCTGGCTGCCGCTGTCGGGAATGGAAATCGATGCGCGTTTCTTTCTGAATGGACAAATTCTCCACCCACACCACGCTCGTCCTGCGCCTGGTTTGGATGCTGAAGCGGATGGAAAACAAGAAGGGAAAGGAGGCGAGAAACTCTGACAGAGCAACCAGAGCTTTCCTGCTTTGTGGAAGAGGAAAAGACACATTGGCTGTGTGAATATAGCAAAAAAAAAGTGAGCTTAAATGTATTTAAAAAGCCACACTGCACCAGAGCTCATGTTAAACCTTTTGAGAAGGGTCACAGTATCACAGTATGTTTGGGATTGGAAGGGACCTCAAAAGATCATCTAGTCCCTGCTATCGGTGTGTGAGCTCGTGTCGAGATTTCTCTCTATTAAATGTATGATACTACCATGGACATTTAGGGGCGGTGGGAAGAAAAATACCCTTTAACGGCATTTTCCAGTGCTGCGTTATTTCAGAGGTTAACCAAAATCACTTAGTTCATAGCCAACTTTGCTATATTGGATCAATGTACAAGTTCCTTATTGGATTTTTATTGCAGATAAAATTGACAGTGAAAATCACTAGGATATACTTAAAAATGGGAAGGAAATGTACGTTTACAATAAAAAGGTCTCTGAAGGTCTCTTGTTTCATAGGAAGGAAGCTGTCTTTATATTGCATGAACTATAAAAAATGATTAAAACTGGAGAGAGACAGGAAGCTGATAATTTGATTTATCGTCTTAATGGCTATGATTCATGAATAAATAATATAATGGTTTATGTCTCTCTTGTAAAAGAAGTAGAGAAGAGCCATTTGTCTAATAAATGACTTCAAAAATTACAGCTGAGTCTTGTTTGCCACATTTGTTCTATTTAAAAAGAATGAGCGAGTATCTTATTTCTTATTACTTACTAGGACATTTGTTGTATTATTTATAAGAGTCAAAAACCTTAACTAAAAGCCACTCATCTCTGACCACAGTCTCCCATTAGCTTTAAATTCAGGAAAGAGAAAGGGATTGATCACTAGATCAATAAATCTAACCTTAGAGATGACTAAAAGCTTCCTTTAACCTCCTTCCTCCAGCAGCCTTTTTCCAAATTAAAGTATCCCCCTTTTTAATTATTTAAGAGCATGTCAATTTTACAGTAAGGCCACGTATGGCTGCATCATACGAGGATTTCTTTATACTGGAAGCACACCAGCATCTTTAAAAGGGAAGTATTTAAATTATTATCACTAGGGTTTTTTTTTGGTTTAAGTTGGATACGCCACTATAGACACACAGATTGTGCTCCAAATGCGCCATCGATTTCATCAAGGCAAGTGCTGACAACAGGAAAATCAAGAAATGTTTACTCCCAATTATCGGACACGCAAACTACCCCAATCCCATCAATGGATCTGATGGAGTTGAGGTTGCTCCGTATTGACAGCGCTGGGCCAACAACCGACATTGCTCAGAGCTGCAAAAAGTCACTTCGGGCAAAAGCAAACTCCAAAGAACATAATTAGTAAAAATAGCTTGTATATATGATTAAGAGAGTGGAGCATCTCCCTTATGAGGGAAGGCTGAGGGAGCTGGGGCTCTTTAGCTTGGAGGAGACTGAGGGGTGACTCATTCATGGGGATCAATATGGAAAGGGGGAGTGTCAGGAGGATGGAGCCAGGCTCTTCTTGGTGACAACCAATGACAGGACAAGGGGCAAAGGGTACAAACTGGAACACAAGAGGTTTCACTTAAATATGAGAAGAAACTTGTTCCTGGTGAGGGTGGCAGAGCCTGGCCCAGGCTGCCCAGGGGGGTTGTGGAGTCTCCTTCTCTGCAGACATTCCAACCCGCCTGGACACCTTCCTGTGTAACCTCATCTGGGTGTTCCTGCTCCATGGGGGGATTGCACTGGATGAGCTTTCCAGGTCCCTTCCAGTCCCTGACATTCTGGGATTTTGTGCCCAGCGTGCATCAAGAGCCTGACCATTTTCCTCCCCTTTATATCAAAATAACTTCTTTTTTCTTATCAGAAGCTGTTTACACCGATTCAATACGTCGCTTTTCCACTGTCCTACAGAACCACCTTCAAAACAATGCAAACTATGTCACGGAGAGATGACTCCCGACGCAAAACCTCCAGGGTGCCCCAAAATGGGGTTGCGGCCACGGTCGCCTTGGGATTACATCCTCATTTGGCCATGTAGCCTTGAACACATGTATTTTCCACACATCTCCACCCTTCCCTTGTTCCATGTTTCATCTTCACCCCCAGGAACTTGGGATCTTTGTCTCGCAAGAGCTTGGGCTTAGAAAATGGAAGTTCTTACCCTGTTTCTGAGGTGATTTTTCTTTTAGAGAGCTCAACATTGAACTTCAAGACTTGGTTATCTTGGGATCACACTTCAGATGTGAGGAGTTATTGAGTGTCATTGGAGTGAGCAGCGCTGGGAAGACTTAGTGACAGGAAAACTTTAGGATGACAATTCTTGGCACATTGTAAAATTAATTATTAAAAGAAAAAAAAAAGGAAAAAAAGAGAAAAATGGGTACATGGATTTAAGCAAAATAGACTTTGTGTTCTCATGTTTCATTTAAAAAAAAATCATCAAATGGATCTTTCATGGACTGCACATGTATTAATATACACAACTTAATGTCAACAGGTACAAATGTCACACGGGTATGATCTGGACAAACAAACAAAGAAAAGAATGGGATGTACCTACACAAAACCCCATTCATTGATACTTTCTACACAGGATTTCTCTAAATAAATGCAATTATCTGGCCCACAGCACTATTTTTATGTGCCGCACCTTCTTCCCCCAACTGCTATATTATAGAGATCTCCTAAAATTGGAGTGCTCAAGACATTTTTGGGGTAAGCGATGCATCAAATAAAGTCAAACCAGCATAGGCTGCATGTAGAATGACACTGAAAACACGGCACGTTGGGGAACTATACCCCAAAAAAGGTTTTCCGTTGCCTTTCATTTCGAAGGGACAAAACCTTTGCTGATTTTGAAAGATATTGTGGCTTTCGCAAACTTCCAAACCAATAGAGCCTTTCAGTTTAAATCTGGTTTTTGTGGTCTTGCAATAAAAATTATAATAATTATGCCAATTGCTATCTAAAATTATGAGCTTTTTGCCCTAATTCAGAGCTTCTAAAAGAGAATTTTCTTCAAGCAGACTGCAAATACCTCTGACGACCCTCTGCGAAGTCGGATTTTGAAACGGATACTATTCTCAATGTACAAGCCATCGTTCCACCACAACAGGCACAGCGTCAAAGAGCCGAGCAAAGACGATTCCTGCTGCTCCTTCACTTTCTATTTGGCAAATGGCAGTGACAGATAGAAGCAGAAACAGATTTACTGTATGAAGCTGCCCTTGATAAAATACAGTCTATGTAAAAGGCAGCGGCAGTTGAATGGAAGCAGCACAGGGAAAAGATGACAGGAAAAAAGGGTAATTTTTCTGGCATTAGTCATACAATTATCATTTGCATCTGGAGGAGGGAGAATCTCAGCTGGTATAAGCCGTTACAAGCGTATCAATAAAGCCACGCTGCCTTATAGCAGCTGAGAGTTTGTCCCATGGCATATTCACCCACAAGCGATGCGACAGATCGATGCATTTCCTCCCTGGAGACTTTGGGTCGAAACCTATTTAAAACACAGCAAAAACAAACGGGCAGATGTCCCTGGAAATCTGTTTGCATCATCCCAGTGACAGCAGTTTCACAGAAAGGGGATTTTCTGTTGGGGGGGACAAGGACGGGTTGGCAGGTCCCAAGTGGAGCTGCATGGCAAAACCTCCTTGGTAACTCCTGAGTATCCAGCGTACAGGATGGATTTGATGTCCGCAAATTCTGTACAAGGTAAAATTAAAGATTCAAATAGAAATATTGCTTAGTCTTAGTCTATAATCCAGGAGAGAGATGCTACGGCACTGTGCCCTATAGCTCCCACCCGCTCACATCACACCCACCCAGGTAACGGCTGATTTTTCATAAGGTCTTTTGCATGCATGAATTCAACACATTTTGTAATTCTTCAGTTTCAAAAGCATTTTGAGAGGATCCAAAACATTCCCTGTGACCAAAGGAGAGGAAACTGCGTGGTGGTTGTAATCACAATTATATCTTCTCAGGGACTTTTGGCAGAGTGGTTCTGGGCCCGGTTTTTGGAGAGGAGATCAAGTCCCCCCAGGCGCAGACACCAGAACCGCAGGTCACTCCTGCACCCACCGCTCTGGAAAACAACCCAGTTTCTTGCCTGAGTCTCACTGGGATTCCACCAACAATTCAGCAGCAGAGCTGCCTATCCCTGTAATGTAAGCAATGCTTTTAGGAGCATTATCCATGCATAGTTTTCCCGGACACGGAATTTGGCAGGAGGCCATTCGACCAAACGCTCCATATTGCAAGAAAAATCTGCAGACTTCAAAACAATTGTTTTCATCTATACTCATTAAAAAAAAATAACCCTCTTACTAATAAAGTGAGAAAGTCATTCTTTATCAGCTCAGGATCAACCATGCAAGATTGGATAGTTTAATAAGCGGATTTTTAAGGAAACATCTTCTTTCTCACCCTCCCACTTATCATTTCCTAAGCAGCAGTTCCTCTAGTGAAAACTGGGTATTTCATATAATGAAATAGTAACATAGAAACAGAGTTACCCAGTCCAAGCCCCATCTATCACAAGGAACTATATCATTATCCCTTCCAGACACTGATCAAATCCCAGTTTATGAGTAATTTGCTTTTTACTGCTATTATACTAAATGAAAAGCTGTTCCAGAATGCCGATTACAAGTCCTCCTCTTTTCCAATCAAAATCCTTTCATGACCAGCTTACACACGTTTGTTCCCGTCCTGAGCGTTGTCCTTAACTTGAATTGTTTTTCCCCTCCCTGGCGTGTAGTCCCCTGATGTATTTATAGAAAGATCATATCCTCTTTCAAACTTCATTTTGCTGGGAATAGTCATGGTAGAAATAGACTGATGAATTGACTGTATTAGATATGGACGGACACACATACACGCACACGAGAGGTAGAGAACTCATTTTTAAAGAAAGGCAGAAAATACAGCTGAGTGAATCTTTAGTTAACAGTGCATTTTCTCAAACATGTCAGCCACATATGTAAATTACAATATAAAAGACAGATCAAGTTCAAAACTGATTTTTAGGGTGTTTAGATCTAAAGACTATCCATCTAATAGAAATACCAGAAAGCCTACCCAAAATTCCATAAAACTCTAGTTGGGGAACAGTACCAAAAGCCCACAGTGAAAATAATTTCTAAAAAAGGAGCTGGGAAGACTCAAATACATTTGAATAAAAACCCTTAGACTGAGGCTAGTTTGGGAGGCAAATAATCTGCAGACAAATCAAATTGCTATTAAAAAAAACCCTAGAAGGAAGAAAGACTGGACATTCTATTTGTTTAGAGACAATTTCATTCTTTCATAAAAATATCTTCTAGGTTTGCTGCTCTGGTACATCAATCCTGAGTACTCTAACTTTTGACTTATAATGATATTCCTTCAGATACAGCTTCACCGATGGAGGAATGGGAAGCGCATCGATACCATCGTAAGTCGTACAGTTGCAAATAACCGTTCTACATATATGTTGAAGAGAAAATGGGAAAGTCCTGTTTAGCGGAGTGGATAAAAGCGGCTCAAAGAACATACAGGAGCTCGGATCTTTGTAGTGCTCTAGGAGCCCCGTGATGTCGGGAGAGTGGAAGACGCAAGGATCGTGGGCGTCGAAGCTGAAGTTGTGATTCCACTGCTCTATCCGCGCGTGGAGGGAACGACTGTAGCGCCTGAAGCTCACGGAAAACAAATAGTCTTCTTGGGCAGAATCTCGTAACAAAAACGTTCCCTCTGGCTTTCCTTCTAGCAGCGCCTCAGCTGCGTATTTATCCATGACGCCCCAGTAGCAGGGGTTGTTATTGATCTGGAGGAGGTCTGGGACCAAGCAGTGGACATAATCGATCTGCGTATGGTACTTTGGAGGCGTTTCCATCCGCAGCAGCTCGTCATCCGTTTCCCACTTGGGCTTGTTTCTTTTTCTAGAACTTGTGCACAGTGTTATAACTTCATCGTCGGAGTCCATATCGCTCTCCTCTTTATTGCTCCTTCCCATCTTGCCGGTAACCAACTCAGACCTCGAATCGCTCCTGGAGGAACCGCTGTCGGTAAAGTCACAGGACTGGGAGGGAGAGTCCGTTCCCCCGCTGGCAACCTCATCATCTCGCAGCTGATCCTCCCTTTCCTCGTGCTGCGATAAATCAGCAATTATCCAGTCTTCCGCTTTTGGACTTATAGGGGCTGTGTGTCTTTTGATCAGGTGCCACCGAAAAGCCAGCTCCGAGCGCGGAGGGAAAGGACACTTGTCTAGCATTAACTCACTGATATGAATCTTCCTTTTCGGCGGCAGCCCCGAGGCGTGCCGACTGCTGCAGTTCTTTATAGGAAAGCACTGACCCACGGCGTCTTGCAGCTTCTGTTTGAGAGACCGGCCCAAAAACCTGTGGCCACACGAACGGTCTAGATCCAGCTCAACGGATGAGCAGCTGTACTTTCTCTCTTGGCTCCTTAAATTAGCCCCTGATCTTCCCGCAGCACTTGCTGTCTCGGTGTCAGAACAATGCTCGCTCTTTTTAGACCAGGAGAGCTTCTTTCCACTCCAGACATAACCGTCCTTTCTGTCCGCGCTCCTGCTCCGGCTGCTTTTGGGTCTCACGTCGGCGTTTTTAATATTACTGTCCTTATTTTCTGCCATTTTGACAGCTTTGCTTCACAAGTTGCCAGGAAGAAGTGTGCTGGGTTTTTCTACATAAGGAAGCTTTGAGGCACTTTCTGGAAGTATCTAAGGAAAAAAACAAACAAACAAACAAAAGAACACACTAAGTGAGCAGTTATGGATGCACACAACACAAGAACAATGCAGGTGTATGCAGGACAACAGCGAGAATTAATTGCTAAACATATAGAAATAATATGGATGCACTCCACGTGGAAGGTGATACCGCTCTAGCTGTTTATTGAGCAAATTCTGCATCTCCTCCAAAGAACCTTTAGAGAAGGAACAAGCCGGAGCAGAAACAACTAGGTCAGAGTACAAAGAGCTACTGTACCTACGTGATATGCCTGATTGCTACTAATCCACAGGGTGGGATGCCAGGGATCCTATTCTTAACTGACACTTTTGGGTCATTTTCTCGATTTAAAAAAAAAATGAATAAATAAAATTAAACTATATCAGTCACAGATTCCGTCAATGTCTGAAAGCTGTTTTACTCTGCCTTTTCAAACGGAGCTAGAAAATACCGAGCCCCTAAGGGATTGAAATATCTGGGGCTTTACATACTGAAAAGGATTAAAACAAATCCAGTCCCTTACTAAAAGCAATTTTAAAAGGCCATGAAAGATGGAACTGCTTATTACTCATTAGAGAAGAAAGTTTACATTATTAAAAGCAGCGTTGCTCTGAGACCTTCGATTGCTGATTTCATTCTCTTTTGTTTCCAAAAGCATGCTGAATTCTGAAATGATAAGAGGTTTCCTTTTGAATGTTGCGCTTTGAAAAAGAAAAGAAATATCCTTTTGATTCCTCAGTTGAAAATAGAACAGCGTTTTTTTCAAGGTGCATAGATAGCAATACGCTGTGGCAGAATGTAGAAATACTTCCCGTCACATAATCGTGATGCTTTTGCACCAAAATGATGTTCAGCTCCTCTGTTCCATGGGGTTTTTTTGGGTTTTAACTAATTGACGTGGTAAATACTAAGCAGAAAAAGCAAAGGGCATCGTCTTCCTCTCTCCATTCAATCCATTCTCATCATGGGGATCAGCCAGCGTGACATGAGCTCTCCGTGTCCCCCGGGGCTGCTCTCGCCTCTGTTCTCACTCACAGAACCAGGCGGCTGTGCCCAAACCTTCCCATGGGCCAAACGCATCCCAGATGGCACCTCCACCCGGGAATTTTTGCCGTCGCATCCCTTACTTACAACCCACAGACCTGAGAGATGTCTCTGGGGATTTTGCAAACCACTCTGCAGTGAAAACGTTGCAGGATGCGATTCAAATAGGAGAAAGGCAACGGTTGTATATGAGACCCCAAACACCTTTTTTAGATCAAAACTCATTGATTGCTTCTGTAACATTTCTATTTTTCATCCAGAAACAAACTGAATTAAAAAAGAGGGGGGAAAAAAGCAATTTCGTTTATCCTGATGATAACCCGGAGTAACTACTGAAGACAAAATGCTATTCTAGATTAATCCTGTGGTAATGCTCTATATATGGGATTTTTAATTGGACAGAGTAATATCATTGAGGTTGCGAAGTCAAGTACCTAAAAATTAGGATATGACGGTTTGTAATTGCTTTTGAAACCTTCAATTATCTCATTCTGCACATCCAGCCCATATAAGGAACAAGAATACACAGAATACAGACTTTTCATTAAAAACTGCAAAACATACCAAACCCAGAAGTGCTGAAAAAAGGCCTGTTATCTCCTAACCTGAGCCTCGCAACTGAAATAATTTCAGCGTTTTATGTCATTTCCAGGTTGTTGTCGTCGTATTTAACTGTAAAGCCACCTTCTCCTTTGTACTTTTCTTCTGTCATGAAGCATTTGCGGTACCCGAACCCTGAATCTTTAATGGGAGAGGCAGCACGTGATGCCGGGAGACACACACCATTAGCCAGCAACACGGAGAGCGGGTTCCCTGGGGTCTGGCGGTGGCTGGAACCCGGGCGCCAATTCTGCCATGTCAGAGCAGTAATTGCTAATCAGACATCACACTAGACCTATGAAAAGAGTATGGAATACATGAAGAGAAAGGGATGTCATCCTCCCAAAGCCAGGTTTGAGCCGGGTCTTGTGAAGGAAAAGGATGGTTCCGTGGTCAGCTTGTGACTTAGGAGACAAAAATCTCCTTTTCCAAAGGCGTTACAAACATCCACGTGCTCACGCTGCTCGGCCACAGCACATTTAGGTGCCCAAATCCCGCCGTTTGGCATTACAATAAGGGGTCGCACCTTCACACCCTTCCCGCTCCATGAATCACAGCACCATCAATAAACTGGGGAGCAAAAATAATACTGGTGTCAAAAAGAGAAAGGCATCAAGGCACTCGGTGCTGTATGACCATTTCGGGCTTCTTGCCGAACGCAGCGACTTCTTTCACTGCAAACATCCGAGGGAAACGCCGCCGACTGTACATCCATTAACAGCAGAAAGAGCCGGAGAGCAGGGCAAGGATAAAAGAGAGGGAACACGGAGAGCACTTTTACCTACAGGGCAAGGTTAAATGGGGGAGGCCAGCACTGTGCGGCTCACGCATCAGTTCCGAGATCCTTTCGGTGGATATAATTAGTCTCCTGCCTACAAAAGCCACCTCCTATGTGGAGATACCCGGGGCATCTCAGAAGCAGATCTGACATAACCCTTACGCTTGAAACTCTTCTCAGCACACGGCAAAGATAAAACAACGCGCGGGGATGAGCAGAGTTCACTTCGGGCCACGCGATCATGCTTGTGGTTCAAGGTTCCCTGTCACCGTCACCGCTTCCAGTCCCTGAGGACAAGCAGAGGGCTGGGAGGGTTTTGTTGGTGTTTTTACAGCATGCACAGCTCCCTCATCCAGATGCACGTCCCTCACCAGGCTGCACGAGGTGCTTTTGCTTTCAAGCGCTGATGCCTCAACATTAAACCTTCAAGCCTGAACTAAAAGCAACATCTAGTAGCTATTTGGAGGCAATAACAATATTACCTCCAAGGCAGAGGTAGGCTGCAAGCAACAACTCTGATAAGGCAGTTACAGCCTCGCCATATGTCTAATTAAATCAGCAGCGAATACCCAATAACTCCAATAGGTGAATCTAAACCATAAGTATAGACAGACATTTTTTAAAATTTATTCAATAAATAATGAATCGTTTCAATGAGATATTTATCTCCCGAGCTGCTGGATCCTTGCTTCTAGCCCAAGTCCTCTTCATCAAGCTGCGTCCCTTTCAGTATAATGAAGAAGAAGGTGGTGGGGGGTCCCCAGGCCACCCCCCGCTGTCACTGTGGTCTGGTCGCCTCCTGAAACCTGCGAGGACGGAGGTGCCACCACCTCTTTGGTGCTCCCCACTGCATGACCCTTCTAGGGAAGGAAGTACTTCGCAACTTTTCTGTCCGAGTACACAAAAGCCAAAGCGCCGCTTGGATTACGCCTCTAATTAAACAAGAAAGGTGACTCACGTGAAGAATAACAGAACAGTTTAGGAATTGTTAAAGAAGGTGATGTTCTTCTAGAGCTGATAAAAGAAGAGCAAGCTGTAATGAACTGGGGTACTTTTGCTTTTTTCTTTCAACTTACATAAAAGTTATGTTAAAAAAATCCCACCGGTCACATGCTGTTTTCATTAATTTTGCCCAATTAGATTTTGGCCACAAGACTGCATTTTAAAACCTGACCTTCCACTGAAGTTAAGCTGTTACTGACTTGTTTTGGAAAAAAGCCCAACCTATTAAGGATAACATTAAGTCTCAATTCCTCTGTCTTAACTCGTTTTCCTTCAGTTTTGACTATGTTTATTTTAATTTACGATACCGTCCAAAAATACCTAAGCTTGACTCCAGAGGCCCTTCCAGCAAATTAAAGCAATAAGCACACCCACAAAAAATAAAGTGACTGCTTAAAGATATCAATAGTAAACTACTGTGCTTCTTACCAACACCAGAGCTATTTTACTCACACCCAGGTGGTAGAAGTGATGTGGACATGGGTGTAGAGGTGAGAGCTGCTTATATCACAGAATCCCAGAATGTCAGGGATTGGAAGGGACCCCAAAAGCTCATCCAGTCCAATCCCCCCATGGAGCAGGAACACCCAGATGAGGTTACACAGGAAGGTGTCCAGGCGGGTTGGAATGTCTGCACAGAAGGAGACTCCACAACCTCCCTGGGCAGCCTGGGCCAGGCTCTGCCACCCTCACCAGGAACAAGATTCTTCTCAAATTTAAGTGGAACTTTTGTGTTCCAGTTTGAACCCATTACCCCTTGTCCTATCACTGGTTGTCACTGAGAAGAGCCTGGCTCCATCCTCCTGACACTCACCCTTTAGATATCTGTAAACATTAATGAGGTCACCCCTCAGTCTCCTCTTCTCCAAGCTCAAGAGACCCAGCTCCCTCAGCCTTTTCGCGTATCTGCTGCTTTAACACAACTCTGCTCGTGTGCCGGGGCAGAGACGTTGGCGGAACCGCGGCAGCGCTAAACCAGCCGAAGCTTTATGGTCTATGACCAACGCTTGGTGCTCCACCCAGAAACCGACGGGGAGAGCAGCGCGGTTCCCAGCTCACGCCCGGCGGCTGCTCGACACCTATTAATTCAAGCCAGCAGCAGGTTGAGCTCCCGACCGGATCGAAAGAATGACTTTGCGTCCGATGCCGTGCCACTTTGGGTGTGACAAAGCCTTGCAGTCCCTTGGCCAAGTGACCATGGGATTCCCCCACCCTCCGAAAAACCTCCCCCCGAGTTTTCTCATTCATTTCTCATTCAAAGAGTTATCCCAGCAGGGCAGCACCTCCAGATGATGAATTTAGTTGTTACATAGAACCGAACTTAAAAACGCCTTTATTTATTATTTTATATTTTAGGTGCAGTTTGTATGAGAGTTTCTGCAAATTAAAATAATGAAGAAAAAAAATAAATAGAGCTGACACGTGTTTGTCTCCATGCCAGGCAGCAGCTTGCAGTGAGGCTGCTGTAAGAATAGCCTGGTCTTCCCACTCATCTGATAAGCAGTTCAGCTCAATCATTTTCCTGGAACACATTATCCTCACCAGAAATCACGATTTATTGAAATAAGTCAGGATACACCCATGGAAATCATGTCTCTACGCAGCATCCATGAGGTTTAACAATGAAATCTGGGCACATATATATATATATTTATTTTTTTTTAAAGAAGCGTGCCTGCTTTGTAATCCTGTCACTTACTCATTCATGAAAGTACCAACAATGTGACTGTTACAGAGAGCCCGAACACATTTCCAATATAAATAAATCACTCTGCTCAAGCCAACCACCGATAACTCCGCTGCAGAGCAAAACTGAGGATAAAAAGGGTTTTGCCTGGAAGCAATTTTTCTTACAAGCAGGAATAAACCAGGCCAGATCATTACAGCTACATAATGGGAAAACAGACAGCTCTGATTTTTCTTCTCCTTATTTCAGGCATGTCGAGCTCTAACATTTTTTGTCCTTCAGGAAACAAACCACGCCGCTTTCCTCCTATTTTTCAGCACATGAAAGCTTTAATGTTTTTTTTTGCAAAGCAATCGCTACAACTGCTGTCACCTACACCCAGCGTGCTCGTCGGGACGGCTGTAATTACAGAGTAATTCCATAATTACCACAACGATCTCCGGATGGGTTTGATCCAGCATCCCCCAGCCCCTCTTGCAGGACTTCGCTGCGATGGGGACTGTGGATACGTGGGGGGTGAAGGGCACTGCCCCTCATTTGGGCTTTCCCTGCCGTTCCTGTGCCTGCCATTACACAGATATATATACAAGAACTATCTATGCACTCTATACATTAAGGTATGCGTGTCAGGCATGCACCCACACACAGTTTTTCACAGGAAAAGCGAACACGTACCGAGGTCTTCGCAGCCCCCGGGTGTCACCACCTCAGCTGCCACCCCCGACCCGGCTCCTCCCGACCCCAACTTACGATCGCCCGATGGCGCTGCCCTCCCCGGGGGAAGCTGCTCGCCGCCCAAGTCGCTCCCTCGGCCGGACAGGGCGGCCTGACCCGCGGCGAGGACGGCGGGAGGAGGGAAAAGGGAAAGGCCAGCGGCACCTCCGCGGGCTCCCACAGGCGGCGGGGAGCGCGGAGGCAGCGCGCAGCCCGGGCTCCCCTCACCCGCCGGAGCGGAACCGCTGTGAAGCCCGCCCGGCCGCTCCTGCCGCCGCCATCCTCTCTCCCTCCGGCCGGCCGATCCCGGCCCCAGCCCCGCCTGCGCCACCGCCCCGCCCCGGGCTGTGACGGGACCGGGTCGGCCCCCGGGGCGGAGCTGGGCGGCGGGGAGGGCGCGGCGGGGCGAGCGCGGGAAGGCTCGAAGCGGGCGGCGGGGCCGGCGCGGTGAGCGGGCGGGGAGGCGGCGCGGTCCCCGGGCTCCCCCTCGTCCCGGCGGGCGGTGCGGGGCCCGTTCCCCGCTCTGGCGCGTCCCCGGGTTCCCCCTCGTCCCGGCGGGCGGGCGGTGGGGCCCGGTTTGGCCTGCTCTGGGCGCTGAGGAACGGGCCCTCCCACCCCGGGTAACCCGGTTTTAATTTCCCCGCCAGGCCCTTCTGAGGTGCGGGCGCCGTGTCCCACATCACCCGCTTTGCCCCGTGTTCCCAGCCCCCGGGGGTGGGTGTCCCAGCAGCTCAGGCCTTCCCCTGCCATCTGAGGCTCCTTCAGAAGCTTTTCCTTTAAATTTAATTTTACAACTGCCTGAAAGGAGGTTGGAGCATGGAGGGGGTTGGTCTTTTCTCCCAAGTAACAAGTAATAGAATGAGAGGAAATGGCCTCAAGTTGCACCAGTGGAGGTTTAGATTGTATCTTGGGTACAATTTCTTCGCAGAAAGGGTGTTGGTCATTGGAACAGGCTGCCCCGGGGAGTGGTGGAGTCACCATCCCTGGAGAAGTTTAAAAGGTGTTTAGATGAGGTTCTCAGGGACATGGGTTAGTTCTAGAGTTGGGTTATGGTTGGACTCGATGATCCTGAGGGTCTCTTCTGCTGAAATGATTCTATGATTTCTCCCCTTTTATCCTTAACTAGGCAAGAGCGAAGATGCCCTCCGCGCAGAAGCCGATGCGGTACGGCCACACCGAGGGACACACCGACGTCTGCTTCGATGCCACCGGGAGGTAAGAGTCTAATTCCCAGAGCCTGGGTGAGGGGTGGTGGAGACAGCATGGGCTTGTGCCTCCCTTCTGTACCAGCCACTGCTCCAGGAGGTACCGCCATGGATTTGTGGCCTGGCTTGCTCTGGAAAATCCTTTGGGTTTTGCCTGTGTTGAGAATTGGCTGGGAGATAAATGTTTTGATGCTCTGAATTTTGAAGTGATTGACACCTAACTTAAGTGTAAGCCTATATAGAGTATACATGTGTGTATTCTTCCTCAGAGCAAGAGTAGGCACTGATCTCTCTGGTGATCGATGACAGAACCCGAGGGAATGGCAGGAAGATGTGCTAGGGGAGGTTCAGGTTGGACATGAGGAAAAGGTTCTTCACCCAGAGGTGCTGGACACTGAACAGGCTCCCCAGGGAGGTGTCACGGCCCCAAGCCTGACAGTGTTCAAGAAGAGACTGGACAACACCCTCAGACACACGGTGTGAACTGTGGGGTTGTCCTGTGCAGGGACAGGAGTTGGACTCGATGATCCTTGTGGGTCCCTTCCAACTCAGGATATTCCTTTCTATGACTCTAATAATAAACTCTCTATGCACTGTTTATAAGAGTGACTTCATAGAATCTAGCAGAAATTGATGTAGTGTGGGAGAAAATATGTTCACATATACACTAAGAAATTAAAAATATAGTTGGAGAAATACAATATTGGACTTGCTATCTTGTTATTCTTGCACTGATTCTTGAATGTATCAATTAGCAACTAAATATTTGCTGTTACCTTTTTTGATTCAAAATAAATGGTAAACCAGAAAACATGCCCTCTCAAAATGAACTCAAGGGGTAAGCCTTATATATTGAATATGGTTTAAGTCCATATTCTCTTATTCTTTTCTGCAGTCCATTAGCCTTGATGCAAAGGCTACTCTTAAGTTAGTCTAATAACAATCCCTCAAAACCACAAAAAGCCTTCCTTGCCATTACAACGCAGATATTTAAAGAAGGATGCAAACAGCTCTGCCAAATACCACTGGTCCACTACTGCTGGACCCCCAGCATCAATATATTCAATATCAATATAGTGTTGTGTTGTTGTCAAAATACAGACCTTACAGAACTAAAAGCAACATCACAGCTTCACCACTGGCATTATAACATTTTGCTGTTTAATTAGATTTTTTTTGGAACTGCAAACAACTTTATGAAAAAAGAATGCGAGGCTTGATTATAGATTAATGATATCTTTAATTAAAAGTGCCGTGTAAACTTCTGTATATTTACTCTGTGACTTCAGACTATTGTTTACTGCATTAAAATTGTGAAAGTTAACTCCTGTAAATGTGAATTCCATCTTAACTGTTGTTAAGGGTTCTGTAGGCCTGGAACACTTTAAGCTTGTTAAACTTCAGTCAAGTGTGCACTAACACTGAGTTTTGCCCTCAACTTTGTAATCAGCTGTAAGGTAAGTTTTCAAAGGTTTAAGAAGCAATTAAATGCACAGTTCTTAGAGAAATCAGTGCTAATTAAATCCTTTGAAAAATTTGCTCTAGGTCCTGGAAAAAAATTGGTTGACTGGTATTTTCTAAGGGTCAGTTCAGATGAGTGCCAGGCCTGGGTAGTTATCAGAGACTCAAAACACTGTGTTTATGCTACCAGGTGTGATTTTCCCCCTTCCCCATGTTTAATAAGTTACCTAAACATGATAAATGTAGGCATCACATTGTATGTATTATGTTTCATTTAAAAAGAAAAACCCCAACGCTTCAGTAACATTTTCATTTTGGGATTGAAAGCTGCTGTGGGAGTCCTTCCCTTTCCCGAACATTAACAAGTCTGGTGTTGTTCTGCAGCTGCATCGTAACTTGCGGCAGTGATGGAGACGTCAGGATTTGGGAAAACCTGGATGACGATGATCCAAAGTCCATTAACGTGGGAGAAAAGGCCTATTCCTGTGCGCTAAAGGTATCGTGGTTAACAGGGCTCCTCCAGGTTGTGTCGTGCTGCTGTTGATGTTGGATTTTCAAGCTCGGGGATGCTGCTTGTGTGGGTGACATTAAACATATACTGGGGCAATATACAGAAAAAGGGGGGAATAATACTGTATGTAGCGCATTTCAGTCTACTGTATGTTAAACAAGTAGATATTTGTCTTCAGATCAATGTATGGAAGAAATAAATTGAATATTGTGTAATGAGCAGCAGGTATTTAAATTTGAGCACGTGGACGTATCTGAGTGAAAATATTAAAGCAGTGTTAAAAACATGATTTTCTGAAATACACAGACGTTGACTTGATTATACGTTCTGAAAGACTTTTTGAATATTTTAACTAAATTCAGTATTTTATATAAACCAAGAATTCTTCTGACAACTCATTTTACCCCATAAAGGATTGTAGATTATTCCCTATGTATTTGTATACATATTTCCTTATGTATCCTTATACCTTCTGTGTTTTTTCCTCCTCTTCCTTCACATTCACTAACACTCATTTCTGACTTTGATCCTCCTGAGAAACAAACCCAGCAGATTAAGCTCATTATGCAGTGAACCTTTTAGGCCCTTTCAGTGTTTTCTCACACTATGAGTTACAATGTTTCCCAGCCTAAGATGTGATCATCAAGTATAGGGAAAAAGAGCCAAGAGGTTGTTTTACGTGGGCCTATTTTAAGGTCCGAGGAATTATAATCTGTATTAATCAAAAAGTACTTTCACAGAGTCAGTGTCTGGTAGTGCTCTGGTAATACTTTTTTATAACTGGTTTGATATTTCGCTCTCAAAAGTGACGTTTAGCCCAAAGGTGCCTCAAAGTCAGAAGAGAACAGAATTCTTACTGTCATATGTTGTGGGAATTTGTGAGAATGCTGGTTACGTGCAGTTCTGTGCTCTGACTGGCATTTGAAGCATAAACTGATCTCTTTGTTTGAATATTAAGGCAGCTCCTCTTTCTATATCTTGCAGGAGTTGTTATTTGTAAATAACACGGCAAATAAGTTACCTATACAAATTTCTATAACTGAAAGTAATTCTTTTTGCTGTGCATGTTCATGTATTTGGAAACTCTCATGCCACTTCCTTTATGTGCAATTATTGCTATATTACGTTAGTAATAGAAGGTCTAAAATGTAGGTTTTGTGGCAACTGTAGAAGAGGAATTCCACAAGTCTACATCAGTTCTTCAGATATTGTGTCATTAACTTTGGAGAGATAAAGGCAAATTTTTAAATTCAGTTTTCAACTACTTGTGACTTTGGAGAGGAATATGAAAGAGGAAACAAGAATTCACATATATGTGTTATATTTAAAAATAATAATTTGAAATCTTATTCAGAACTACTGCGTTATGTGAAACCTCTTTCTTATATCCCTTTTAACATACCTCATGTACCTATTCCTCAATACCTGCATAACCTGTTTTCATCATTGATTTTTAGAGTGTTTTGCTGTTGATTTTCATCACGTTACTTATCTTTTCGCAGACCAAGTGAGGTGGTTTGAACGAGTTCTCTTACCAAATGAGTGGCAGAGCCAGAAATCTTTAAAACTATTAATGAACAGAGGAGGGAGAATCCAGGGTTTAATTTAAAACACTATTAGGAAAAATCCTCCGCTCTGAAGTGTATTATAAAGTGCTTTTGGTTTAGAGGGATTTTTTATTTTTAAGCAGTGAGATTAAGAACCCTTGGTGAGACATTACTTCAGGAAATCTTATTTCAAAAATTATTCTTTATTAATGAAAAGCCATGAGGAACTGCTCAGAGACCTTGATTTAATCTAGGTAATAAATCTCCTCTCTTATTTAGTTGGGTTATTTAGTACTGGCTGCTGCTTTGTTTATCTTCAGGATTTTTAGTATAACTTTAGGCAATTTAGAAGAAAAAGCGACACCTCTCCAAACACAAATGAAAAAACCCTCGAGGAAATAAAGCATTCATTTATATATTTCAAAACCTTATTGCTGTGTACAACTGAGGAATAGTGTTGTCACTTGAAGAAGAGATATTCCTTTTCCAAGCATAGGGTAATTATTTTTGTTTTGCACTTCTTTTAATCTGGATTCATTGTTATTAAACATCTGCCTCTTGTTTTCTGAAAACTAAGCTGCAGTTCATGAACTTCTCATCTTTCCATCATGGCATTTAAGAGAGAAGTTCGGGCTGAGGGTGCCCTCTCCTGATCCTGCAGCGGATGAATCGAAATAGGATGCAAGGTTCTTCCTGCTCTAAGAGCTTTCTTGCTTGTGCAGAAGAAGGTTGGATAGTTCTCTTTGAACTTCAGTGGGACTTTGAGTACTCATTATTTTAGTAAAGACACCGGTCGGGAAGGTCTTGGTGCGGTAAATTGCCACATAGTTGGCGCAATGAATTTTAAGTCAACCGAAGCAACTGGAGTTTTGGTATTAAATCCAGCAGTGTGTTACTACACGACTGGAAGTAAGAGAATATTTTTACTAGTTTTTAATAGTTAAATAGTTAAAATGATAAAGCATTAAAATTACTCTACTTTTCCATATTTGTTTTAAGGAATATTTCCCCTGCTGCTCCTACTGTCAGACCTCTTTTGGAACTACTAAAGTTAATCTGCCCTGAAATTAGGCACATCAAAGCAATTTTTTTTGATTCCACGGGCATCAATGTGTTTTAACTAACACATTTCGTGATGGATTTTGTTTCTAGAACGGAAGACTGATTACAGCGGTATCGAACAACACTGTGCAGATACACACGTTCCCTGAAGGAGCTCCAGATGGCATCCTGACCCGTTTCACCACGAACGCAAACCATGTCATCTTCAACAGCGACGGTACCAAAATTGCTGCTGGGTCCAGGTAATCAGGAGAAGCGTTGCTGTCGTTCAAAATATTTGTCTCATGCTGATTTTTACCGATGAGATCCTGAATCCACGCACATCTGAGGGTTTAAAGTTTTGCAAAATGCCTTTGGGGGGTGGAGGGGAAGAAAGGAATGAAAAAGACTGTAGGAGAGATACTTGGGAGATACTTGATCCACCAAACAATTTTGAATGGAAATCTGGTATTGTGAAATAATTCCTTTTCTTTAGGAGACCTGAGTGTTTTCAGCTTTCAGTCTTATAATGTATAAGTGTGTTTGCCCATGTGGATTGCATTGCAGCATCAAGGATTTTGTTCCTGTGTGCTGAAGATTGTTCCTGGTGCTGCAGATGTAAATACACGTGCAAAAGCGAGACGGGTTCTGGCTTACACAAGAGCTTTGAGTCGTTCTCTGGCATAAATATCGTCACCATTCTGCCAAACGGCAAGTGTAGAGTCTTGTATCTGAGTAGAAACAACCCCAGGTTCCAATATAAGTTGGGGAACAACCTGTTGGAGAGCAGTGTAGGGGAAAGGGACCTGGGGGTCCTGGGGACAGCAGGGTGACCATGAGCCAGCACTGGGCCCTTGTGGCCAGGAAGGCCAATGGTACCTGGGGTGGGTTAGAAGGGGGTGGTCAGTAGGTGAGAGAGGTTCTCCTGCCCCTCTGCTCTGCCCTGGGGAGACCACACCTGGAATATTGTGTCCAGTTGTGGCCCCTCAGTTCCAGCAGGACAGGGAACTGCTGGAGAGAGTCCAGCGCAGCCACCAAGATGCTGGAGGGAGTGGAGCATCTCCCGTGTGAGGAAAGGCTGAGGGAGCTGGGGCTCTGGAGCTGGACAAGAGGAGACTGAGGGGTGGCCTCATTAATGTTTACAGATATATAAAGGGTGAGTGTCAGGAGGATGGAGCCAGGCTCTTCTTGGTAACAACCAGTGGTAGGACAAGGGGCAGTGGATTCAAACTGGAACACAGGAGGTTCCACTTAAATTTGGGAAGAAACTTCTTCCCAGTGAGGGTGGCAGAGCCTGGCCCAGGCTGCCCAGGGAGGTTGTGGAGTCTCCTTCTCTGCAGACATTCCAACCCGCCTGGACACCTTCCTGTGTAACCTCATCTGGGTGTTCCTGCTCCATGGGGGGATTGCACTGCATGAGCTTTCCAGGTCCCTTCCAATCCCTGACATTCTGTGATTCTGTGAAATGGTAACAGATGACAGTGACAAGACTCAGCTGAGGGGAATTAAATACGTAGTTCAGTTAATTTTGCAGGGCATCATGTTTGCTTTTACGTAATATACTTTATTCCATTAACAGAGATGGCAAAATAGCCAGCAGGCGATTTCTTTTTTTTCTTTTATTTAAGGCTCAGGTGATTTTTTTTAACTGGATTTTAATTGGGCAGCTGTAGCTAACCCAGGCTGTTGGCTTCCCTTTCCCTGCAGCAGCCATGGCAGAGCGTTGCGTCTGCTCCCCGGCTCCTCTGAACTAGCAAACAATTGGGATGGATGCACTGGACTGTGAACTCCGGCAGCTGTGGAGCAGATGCACCAGTTCCACCAAAACTGGGAGGCAGGACAGCTGGGGGCAACAACCGCTCTAATCGCTAAATCTGACACTGATCGGGAGTTTGGGCCCTTGGCCAGTGCTTGTTTGTGAGGAAACAGCTCTGCCCTGGGTTCTGACATTGATTAGAGAGATTAGGCAGACAGCAAAGGCTTTTCTGTGTCCAAAACTTTTGCAAAACCACAGTGTTTCTGCAGCCTGACCGGGGCCTTCCCATTAGGAAAAAGAGCTCGGAAGAGTGTGAGGCTGTTGGTGGAGCCTTCTGGAACATACTGAAGGAGAAGGTGACAGCCCCGAAATGAAGGAATGCAGTTAAGAAGAATTGCTTTTAGTTGTCCCCGATTTCTCCATTTTTTACATGATGTCTGTACATTTCAATTTTGTAGAAGTTTACCACCCACCTGGCTGCCCAAGTTCACATGAACTATTAGAAAAACAGTTGTGTGGCTTCTCAAATAAGCAAAAAATACCCTATTGCTCATTGTTGTTTTTTTTTCTTTAAAGTTGTTTTGTGTTGTTTAAGAGGGCTAACATCATTTGAGTTGTCTCAATATAGCTTACAGACTTCCTTTTATGAGTGTTTGCTTAGCATTAGATGGTTGGCAAAACTGAGGTGTGGTGTTTTTGGAATATAGTTATAGTCAACCCTATAGAATTAGGTCCTAAAAATTAAATTTCTCTTTGAGATTGTTGCAACGAAGTATGAGAGGGAATGGGACTGAAAGATTATCACAGGAGCTCTTTGGCTTAGAAGTTAGTGTTAATATTTTTATTTAAACTGCAGTAATATCTGTAATTTTGGAGGAGGGAATAAAGTTGTAAAAAAAATATGTTCATGTATATTGAGAGTCCAGCGCAGCCACCAAGATGCTGAAGGGAGTGGAGCATCTCCCGTGTGAGGAAAGGCTGAGGGAGCTGGGGCTCTGGAGCTGGACAAGAGGAGACTGAGGGGTGACCTCATTAATGTTTACAGATATATAAAGGGTGAGTGTCAGGAGGATGGAGCCAGGCTCTTCTCAGTGAGAACCAATGATAGGACAGGGGGTAATGGGTTCAAACTGGAACACAAGAGGTTCCACTTAAATTTGGGAAGAAACTTCTTCTCAGTGAGGGTGGCAGAGCCTGGCCCAGGCTGCCCAGGGGGGTTGTGGAGTCTCCTTCTCTGCAGACATTCCAACCCGCCTGGACACCTTCCTGTGTAACCTCATCTGGGTGTTCCTGCTCCATGGGGGGATTGCACTGGATGAGCTTTCCAGGTCCCTTCCAACCCCTGACATTCTGGGATTCTGTGATTCTGTACATTAACTGGTCTTAAAAATCCTGTTAAAAACATCAAAAAATAAACTGCATGCTCCGTCCATTTTTAAAAACCATGTGACCAAATAATTACAGTAGTGAATATTGGTCCCATTCAACAGATAGTTCTTGTTAAGTCAGTTCTCTGGTATCTAAGCAGAGGTTTTCATTAGGTCATATAGAATATTATATTGAACAGCTGTATGGTCTGTGTGTACATAATGTCCTCTTCAAAGAGCAACCGTATTTTACATATTTTTGAGAGGAACAAAAGCTATTTTCTGATAAAGATAGTCTGGCCTTGCTCCTATTGTAATAAGCCTCAAGATTCTAATTTTCCCTTAGATCATATGGTGTTGAGATCCATACTTACCCAAAAGATAGTTAATGCCTAATTTTTATTGCCAAAACCACATAATTTGTCATTGTTAATGCCAATGTTAATATTCTTCTGTCTGTGCTCTTGTGATCTACAGTGACTTTATGGTCAAAGTTGTGGAGGTGGCTGATAGCAGCAAGCAGAAAACATTCCGAGGACACGATGCTCCTGTTTTAAGCCTGTCTTTTGACCCCAGGGATGTTTACCTGGTAAAAACACTTTCTTCTTTACTGTCTACTTTGAATCTCCTTTTCCCTGTGAAAGAAAATAAATATATACATTTTACAAAAGAAACGCAGTGACTGGGCATGTGGAAGTGTTTCATTTTAGCTGACCTTACTGACAATGGAGTGTGTGACAACTTGTTGCCTCCCAGGAGAACTCAGTCTTTGCTTGACTACTCAATTATTGTCTATGTTCTTCTGGAATCTAATGGTGATTTGATTTTCGAGGGGAAAAGATGGCTCACTAGAGAAACTTAATATTAATTTTGAGCCTCTTTTGCGAATAAGCAGCTCACTTGAAGTTTGAGGGTTTGTAATTACAGTAGCTTGGAGTCGGGTACAATTATCAAGATGACAGAAAGTTTTAAGTATTAAAATGGTTTAAGCGAGGAGGCTATCTTTTTAAAACTGTGTATGTGTTATATGTCTAGCATCAGTTATAGGGATTTTTTCAATTTTGTAGCATTAATTTCTCTCTGTCTTTAATTATTAATCTGTTTACAAAAATCTCTTCCGTAGGCATCGGCAAGCTGTGATGGTTCTGTCAGAGTGTGGAAAATTGCAGATCAGGTAAAAGACCTTTATCCATTCATCTCTCCTCACTGGCCAGCATTGTGTGTTTTATCCTCAGCACATTCAGAAATAACACTTCCGAGTAAAATAGCAAATGGCATCAGGTTCCTTATTTCAGGATTTCAGCTCATTGCTTTCAGGGTTAAGGAAGGATTTTTATCCTAATAAACTACTATCTAGGTATATTTTGTTTCTATTTATTTTTACCAAGCTTCCTACAAAGTAATGAATAATTTTCAGGATTGTAGGCTGGCTGGTGAAGGTGGAATGATGCTTTCAAATTCTACACAGTATTTCTTTTGTAAGTGGTCTTTGCCCAGTTCAGTGCATTCCAACCTTTTTATTTGTAGAGATGAGTCCACATTATAGGGAGTTTAAAGCTATTGACAAAGGGCTTGATATTCCACTTTTTTTTACACAAACTTCACAACAATTTCTCGGGAGGAGGATGTAAATCACACCATTTATTAGAAATACAACCATTAGGCTCAGCTTGGCAATATTTGGCTGCAACAGATCAGGGCATTAAAGAAATCGGATTTAACGAGCCAGTTGTCTCTGGCCTTACACACTGAGGACCTTGACAAGGTGGTTCAGGTGACCCCTTTCACAAGGCAATTCTATGTATGGATGTGGGATTACTTTTATTAAATGCCATTGACTGGAATAAGAACCCACATGGAATTATTCCTGTAAGCACAGTTGAAAATGTAAACCCACACTTGTGGATTGCTACGTTTTAAAACAAAAGCGTATTTCTAATGTGAAATCTCACATTCCAAACTGACAGTGGGTGCCTTTTGGGGCAATTAGAGTAACAGTGTCCTGGGACTGTGGCAATATAATTTATTTATCTGTGCCATAATTTAAAATATAGCCATTCATTCTTTAAACTGCTGTGATGAGATTCAAGCTGCTGTTTGTCACCTCGCTGCTGAGTTTGACAAATGCGTAAGTGCATTTGGTTACGTTTCTCTGTAATCTAAGGGTGAGTGCTATGAGGATGGAGCCAGGCTCTTCTCGGTGGCAAACAATGATAGGACAAGGGGTAATGGGATCAAGCTGGAACACAAGAGGTTCCGCTTAAATTTGAGAAGAAACTTCTTCTCAGTAAAGGTGACAAAGCACTGGCCCAGGCTGCCCAGGGAGGTTGTGGAGTCTCCTTCTCCGGAGACATTCAAAACCCGCCTGGACATGTTCCTGTGCGACCTCACCTGGGTGTTCCTGCTCCATGGGGGGATTGGACTGGATGATCTTTTGAGGTCCCTTCCAATCCCAAACATACTGTGATACTGTGATACTGTGATCTAAAAATATGTGAGCTCGTTTGTTCTGTACTTGATTAAAAACACTTCTGTGATTTTATTTCTGTTACAAGTAGTTGTATTGTCTTTAAAATATTTTCAGGTCTATATTGGCAAGATTATTTTTTTTCTTTTAAGGTAGTATGTACCATTGTATTTGAATGAAAGAGTTTATTTCATTACCAAAAATGGCGTCTCTTTTTTTCCTTTTCATTTCTTTCCACACTTTTCCTTTAAGAATTTGTACTATGCAGTAGATTGTTCACAGAGCTAGAAAACTCATTTTTTAATGTTTTGTTTTCAGACGTGCACGACGAGCTGGCCGCTGCTGCAGAAATGTAACGACGTGATAAATGCAAAATCAATCTGCAGGCTTGGCTGGCAGCCTGGCAGTGGGAAGGTAAGTGACGTTATTCAAGCAACATCTTAATTGTTCTTTTCTCTTTGGGATTCCAACAGTAGAATTCGATCTGGGCAAGCCCAAATGGCACCTCCTGGGACTAAGGAAAATATTAGGGGTGAAGTTCACTTTTAGGAAGAATGAAGAGCTGGCAATGGGGACTTGTTGAAGCTCCAGCCTGTGCCTGGCAGTAGCGCAGCCATCAGCCCAAACCCATGGTGAACAGTCCTGAACAGGAAGAAACATGGTACATGAGGGAAATAATCAAATTGCTCACAAAAAGGCACCAAACGAGTTCAGTCTTTCTCCACTTCAAATATATTTTGCTCTGTCAGTATTCAGTATTCTTATTCTGTAAATGTTTCCTTCTTATACCATAAATATTTCCTTCTTCTGTAAGTATTTCCTCCTTGTTCTGTAAATATTTCCATCTTTTTGCTGTTTCTTTTCACCTGAAGAATGAAGCTGCTTCTGTTGTGACTCGAGGTGGTGCTGCCACATACTACAGGTGTAGTGTGTTGTGTACGCACTGCATAGTATAGTACCTATGGATTATCGATCAGAATGGGTTGGGGAGCTGTGTGGAGGTCTCTGGAGCGAATGTCAGCTTCAGTACAAATGATTTCAATATCCATATTGCATAAAAACAAATACTTCTAATTTTTAGACTAACCATTCACACACATATTTGAAATGTAAGTCGTTGTCTTGCTTCTCTTACAGAGCAAATTATTAGAAGTCTTTTAAAAAGCCAAATCCTAAAAAAACCCCACAGGCTGTAACATTCATGTAGTTTTGTGAAAGATGAAATGAGGTATTTCAGGAATCAGCTATTCAAATAGGATTTATTGAGAAATTGTAATCGGATCCAAAAATGTTTGGGGAAGGAGGGAAAAGGAGAACGTAAGCCTTGTGCTCAGAGCATTGAGAACTATTTATATGTGTTAGCTGTTTTATAAATAGGAACTTTTAACCTTATGGTACAGCTGTCATCATCTTCAGTTTTCTGCCAGAAAGAAATGAAGATTAAGATAAAACCAGGCATGCTTTGCTGTGTTGCATGTGGAAAGCATTAAAGAACCCTGTAATTCTGGTTATTTCAGCTTTCTTTACTCTGTTGGCATTGCTGGGGTGCTAGAGAGCTGTTAAATACCAGGACAGTCAGAACCGGAATACTTGGGAACGACAGAGATGTGCTGTTTGAATGTTCTGTTTGAGAGGTAACTTGGTCTAAATGGTCTGATTCTTGTTGCCTTGGAACAGTTGCTGGCGATTCCTGTAGACAAAGTTGTTAAACTGTACAGAAGAGAAACCTGGGACAGCAAACTGGATCTATCAGACCCATTCATCACACAGGTAGGTACATAAGCCAGGGGCTTGCTAAATCTTCCATAATTTAAATATTATTCTGCTAGAAATTATCTTCTGGACAATCTTTTTTTCCTTCCCTTCTTCGTAATGGTTGCTCACATTTTCTATTTCATTTCTGATCCTGTTCCTTTACGTTGGAAAACAAGGCAAGAGATACTAGATGAGCATCAAACGTCTTTCTGTGGCTCTGGTTTCCCTCTTTCATTTGTAGTGACCCACTAGATCTGTAAGGTCTTGTGGTGAGTCACGAAATGCAGCTGAACAACATCTGTTTTCACAAATTGCTCTAAACACAGAGCTTTTTAGGGAAAATGTTGAGTGCATTATTTCTGTACAGAATAGAGATATCAGTTGCGCAGTTTATATTTTATTAAGCTGAAATTTAGCTACACAGTGGCCCTAACTGTGCCATCTTGTTTCTTTTAACCTCATTATATATTTGGGTCAAAGAGGATCATTTTCCTATTGTTGTTAAGATACAGAACACACCGGCTTGTATTTTAATTTATGGAACAGCATTAAGTTCAAAATAAATAAAGGTCTGATTAGTGCTGAATTTGCAAAATAGACTATGCTTCTGTCTCCATGTCTAGAACCAGGTCTTCTTTGACCTCATGGCAACATTTAATGACAGAAGATGGATATTCTTGGAACAAAACAAAACAAAAGAGGTATCCTATGTGTAAAGAATAGGTCTTGCAGGGAGCTACCTGAAGGCAGCTCTAGTACAGGAGACTGGATATGATTTGCTAAAGATCGTGATTTTTATTATTTTTTCTTCCAGAATATCTGTTTTAAGCTCCAGAATTGTGGATCGGTAATATATTTTGTTCTATTTCTTTCTTTTTTAACTTAGCCCTTGAACGTTGTGGCCTGGTCTCCTTGTGGGCAGTACCTGGCAGCTGGAAGCGTGGGTGGGAATATCGTGGTGTGGAATGTGGAAACCCAGGAGTGCATAGAGAGGTATTCAGTGTTGTTCCATAAATTCCTAAGTATGTGGGGTTTTCTTTTCCTGAAATAGAATTTTGTTATCTTTTCTTTAAAACCTATTGTTTGCTTGTCATTTCCATCATTTCCATGTTCTACAAGGAAGCAGCTTCCACGGGAGGTAGAAGAAATGTGACGTTGTTTTGCCTTCCCCCACCACGTCCAGTGTCCACAGAAATACGTCCCGATTCTTGTGCTATGCTGTTCACATTTCTGCACAGCTAGAAGGATCTGGAAACATTACACATCCCTTCCCTATTCTAATTTTAGGAATGTATGTGGATTTTGTTCAGATTCCATGGTCTAGTTTTCTATGTTGGACTCCATGACCTTGAGGGTCTTTTTCAACCAAAACGATTCTATCTTGTATTGATTTTTAATAGTTGATTAAAGGATAGTTGTGATGGAAACAAATCTCCTCGCGTCCAAAGCTGCAGGATCATTGGTAGTAAGATGTATTTTCTAAAGGGAGAGGGAAACACAGATAAATCAGTCAAGCATCCTCACTTGTAGGCAAGAAAGGACAAACTGACAAATTGCAACTTCTCTTGGTTAGATAAGGCATCTTTGTTTTTAAAAAAAGGGGAAAAGGTAGGATTAAGTGAGGTAGAAAAGGTGATTTATCTGTCTGAATACTTGGGGTAAGAAACATGATTGTTACTGTAGTGCCTATGTTAAGAATTAAAGACAGATTATGTAAATAATTATTGGGAGGATTTTTTGTGAGAATAAAGGTTGGGAAATGTAGAGGATTAACTCATCAGTTTGGTACAAGAGACACAGCTGAATGGTTTTCTAATAACTGGTTCTGGAATGTATGACTGCTGGGGAATTGCTTTGTCTTTTCTACATGTGTCAGAAAGCTGTTGTTTTAAGAATATGACTGTATTTGACTTTTTGAGTTTAAATGATTTCCTCCATAGAATAGGAAGACCTGCTGTGTTTTTTTTTATGGTAACTGTTTATGCTAAAGGTAACCTATTAATTATTATGTGTAACGTCACTTTCTAACGGTAGTAAATGTTACTACTTTTTACTATAACTCTTGTGGATATTTCTGTGCTGAGAAGCTTACTAAAAATCCATTATTTTTATATTATTTTTAGAATGAAGCATGAGAAAAATTACACCGTTTGTGGCCTGGCATGGCACCCCAAACACAGGCAAATCGCTTATACGGACACTGAAGGGAATCTGGGCTTACTGGAAAACGTCGGTGATGGAAAGAAACCAAATGACAAGGTGATGAGTAGCAATTATTTCTTAAATTAACATATTTATTCAGGTTACCAAATTATACTGAATGTTCCGTATTGCATGTAGAAAGTTCCCTCTTGCGTGTTGATTCACCCCTTAAATTCCATGTTCAAAAGAAGTTTTATGTTAATTGTTAACCTGGTTTTAGGTGGCCAGTACAGTGACAAAAGATTACAATGATCTCTTTGATGGAGACGATGATGACTATTTAAATGGAGATATGGTTGAACCACAGTCTTCCCCAAAGGCTGGAGCTGATGAAGATGATGGTGATGATGATGACCTTAGGCCAACTTCGGGCCATCTGAGACGGGCAGTAATTGATGATGATGACAACTTACTAGGTACAGAATGAACTAATTTCCCAGAGCTCTTTTGTGCTGTTATTGGGATGATCTCGTGGCATCCTCTACTCAGTTATATTCTGCTTTAGTTTCCCAGAGAAATATTGACTGTTTTAAATTTTATTACGTATATTCTGTCATAATAATATTGTAAGATGTAATTTATTTTTTTTTAAACTTCCAGATATTGGGATGATAAAAGCTAATCTGAATCTTGAAAAAGAAGATGGTGACGATGACCAGACTGGTGGCTTTCCAGCTTTGCCACTGTCATCTACACAACAGCCGGTCTACGATGGGCCAATGCCAACCCCCAAGCAAAAGCCGTTCCAGTCGGGCTCCACTCCTGCGCATCTCATGCATCGGTTCATGGTAAATCTCACTCTGTGTGGGTGACGTAGATCTAGTTGCTCTGTTAATATTCAATATCACCCAGTTCTTGCTGTGTCTTAATCTAATATTTTCCAAGGCTGCGTAGTGTTATGCTTTGCATTTCAGCTGCTTTTGATGTAGAAATAACTACTTGACTTGAAGTCAAAGCGATACAGTTTGTACCTGTGCCCTGGAATTCTAGCACATCTTTAAAAATCCTTTTTTAGCCAGAACTTGTGGGTATTTTTGTGCAATTAAGACTTTTATGTTAGTCACCCACTGTTTCATTCGAAATGCAAGTTCTTCACAATTTTGTAAGGAGAAAGCCGGCTGAGCAATGGGCATCGCACTAGTTTCTGCCTAATTCAGCTGTTTTAGAAACTAAGTCCTGACTACACAAGTCTTCAGTCTTCCTGTGGCCTCCTACTGTTGTTTCAGATGACAAATATCTAGCAGGCTGCTTTAGGGCAGTATCCTTGACTTGTTTTTTTTGGGGAACACACGTTCTTTTCAATAGGTCTGGAATTCCGTCGGCATCATTCGCTGTTACAACGATGAGCAAGACAATGCTATAGATATCGAATTTCACGACACCTCCGTGCATCATGCAACGCACCTGCCGAACTCTCTGAACCACACGATGGCTGATCTCTCCACTGAAGCAGTTTTACTGGCCTGTGAGAGCACAGAGGAACTCGCCAGGTATGTCATGGCCTTGCCTTGCAAAACCTGGAGGATGAAATTGTGGTCAATGGGGCAGAGTCCAGTTGGAGGCCTGTATCTAGTGGAGCGCCTCAAGGATCAGTACTGGAGCTGGTATTATTCAATATATTCATCAATTATTTGGATGAGGGAATAGAGTGTACTACCAGCAACTCTGCTGATGGCACCAAGCTGGGAGGAGTGGCTGTCACACCAGAGGCCGTGCTGCCATCAGAGACCTGGACAGGCTGGAGAGTTGGGTGGGGAAAAATTTAATGAAATATAACAAGGGAAAGTGTAGAGTCTTGAATCTGGGCAGGAACAACCCCAGGTTCCAGTATAAGTTGGGGAACGACCTGTTGGAGAGCAGTGTAGGAGAAAGGGACCTGGAGATCCTGGGGACAGCAGGGTGACCATGAGCCAGCACTGGGCCCTTGTGGCCAGGAAGGCCAATGGTACCTGGGGTGGGTTAGAAGGGGGTGGTCAGTAGGTCAGAGAGGTTCTCCTGCCCCTCTGCTCTGCCCTGGGGAGACCACACCTGGAATATTGTGTCCAGTTGTGGCCCCTCAGTTCCAGCAGGACAGGGAACTGCTGGAGAGAGTCCAGCGCAGCCACCAAGATGCTGAAGGGAGTGGAGCATCTCCCGTGTGAGGAAAGGCTGAGGGAGCTGGGGCTCTGGAGCTGGACAAGAGGAGACTGAGGGGTGACCTTATTAATGTTTACAAACATATAAAGGGTGAGTGTCAGGAGGATGGAGCCAGGCTCTTCTCGGTGACAACCAATGGTAGGACAAGGGGTAATGGGTGCAAACTGGAACACAGGAGGTTCCACTTAAACATGAGAAGAAACTTGTTCCTGGTGAGGGTGGCAGAGCCTGGCCCAGGCTGCCCAGGGAGGTTGTGGAGTCTCCTTCTCTGCAGACATTCCAACCCGCCTGGACACCTTCCTGTGTAACCTCATCTGGGTGTTCCTGCTCCATGGGGGGATTGCACTGGATGAGCTTTCCAGGTCCCTTCCAATCCCTGACATTCTGGGATTCTCTGATTCTGTGAATTACTCTTGGCTTGTTTCAGATTTTAAATTCAGCTTCTATCACTTTTTTTTTGGGAGATTTTTGGCTTTTGATTGTGCTTTTTATTTATGGGGCCACTTTCAAGGAGGATTTTCACACCCACCCACTTGAAGATGGATTTTGTTTCCTGAGGATTTTTTTAGTCCCTTTTTCAAATATATCCTGGAAACATCATGCATTGCTGGCTCAAAGGAAATTGTAAACATGGACAATAGTTTTTCAGTCTGCTCGGATCAAAGATAAATCATAAGGGCTGTGCTGTTTCCTTTCACGCTGTTGCTAAGGAGACTTTCTTGGAGATACCAAAAGAATAATAGGTGTGAAGAAAACAAGTTTATGAAAACCACAGAAAGATTAGGCAGCTGGGCCAGCCAGACTCTGTTCTTACATTTAAGAACAATAGCAACAATATTTTATTGCCACTTTCTGTGGAAATATCTTGAAGAAATAAGTTCCTTCTTCTCTTCACACACAGAGCATTTCGATAAACTGAAAATCACTCTTTACCTTTAAAAATATTATTAGTATGTATTGGTTGTCTGACTCTGAAAATTTCCATTTATTTTTTTTCTCAATGGGAGTGGGTAATCTGCCAAAAGCTGTGGTGTCTGTGAGTTGGTCATGGGCAGTTTTCAGTTATTAAAGTGGCAGAAATGAAGTTCTTATTTTGTTTTTCCCTTTGAAAGACAGCATAGCGTGACAGACTTGTAATGAGGGCTGATATTCAGGGGTACCAAGCACCTGCTGGTCTTATTAATGATAACTAACACTTAACCTGTTTCCATCTAAAAAAATGTCCCCTCAGAACTGTCTCTTTTCCACGCTTTAGAGGGTCCAGCTCTACAGTGCTGGAGATAGAGCCGGTTTCTCGGTTTTTGAAAAATAAGAGTAACACCTTTGCAAACGACCACTTGTAATTTGTAGTTCCTTTCTCTGACCATCACAGATTCCAGGTCTCTGATAAAAATGTCGTGTATTAGTCTATTTTCAGATTTTGCCTTTTTCTTCGTGTTGAGATACTTGACTCTTGTTCTTTGTCTCTGCTTTAGCAAGCTCCAGTGCATTCACTTCAGCTCCTGGGATGCAAACAAGGAGTGGACAGTAGACATGCCGAAGGACGAGGACATTGAGGCCATTTGTCTGGGCCAAGGCTGGGCTGCTTGTGCCACCAGTGCCTTGCTGGTTCGTGTCTTCACAGTTGGGGGAGTTCAGAAAGAGATCTTCAGCCTCCCGGGTCCAGTGGTGTCTATGGCAGGACACGGAGAGCAGTTGATTGTTACTTATCACAGAGGTAGTTTTCTCCCTCTTGCTTTTTTCAAACTGGGGTTATATTTTCAGTCTTCATCTGTTACTGGCTTCAAACACTGGTTAATTTGTACATAATCATGTAATTTTTCTTCTCTTCTTCACGATGCTTTATCCTTCTTTTCTTCTTGATGATGCTTTTACTGTCACAACCCATGATCTTTGACATCCGACAGCAAAGCCTACGTTATATATTGAGATGCCTAGATGGGGAAAGGGAGAATTTGATACCAGTGACATTAATAGATTAAACTTGGGTTTCAGATATGCCAGAATGAATGACTATAGGAAATTAAGGAAGCAGTTGTTATGCATGCTTTGTATGTCCAAAATGCCGAATAGTTGCTTGTCTGACAGTGGTATTCATGGATAACTCTGCATTAGAATTAGTTCTTGATTAGAAACTTAAATTTAGCCAAGAGACAAGACAATTTATTTTGTTTTCTAGCACAATAATTGAACAACTTCTTCCTAGGCACTGGCTTTGATGGAGACCAATGTCTCGGGGTACAGCTGATGGAGCTGGGAAAAAAGAAAAAGCAAATTTTGCATGGAGACCCTCTTTCTCTTACAAAGAAATCCTACTTGGTGTGGGTCGGATTCTCTGCAGAAGGTATGAAATACCTGCGTGAGCGATGTTGAGAAATCTTGACACTGTTAGGGGAATTTTGGAGGAGAGTTTGGCTAATTAATGCCCTTTTAGTAGCCTTGGGACTTGGACTTTTTTCAATCTCCTCAATGCTAAACAAAATTCTGGTTTTTGATTGTTTTGATATATTTATCAGAAATCTTTAATATGTTTCCACTATGAATCGAATACATTTGAATGTTATCAGAACTTGTTTTCCCGATTGGTTGCCCTGCTCAGCAAAAAGAAACAAACTGCATTAATACACCGTTACCGGGACGTTCGACTATCTGGGCAAAACTCCCCCTCAAAAAGTTGGTATCTTGGGAGGAGTTTTTACCATAACCAGAAAAAAGCAACTGTAAAGCAGCTAATTTTCTTTGTGAATCTACCCAAGTAGGTTGAATTCTATTTCTTCTTAAAATGTTTTAAATTTGAGCTTCTCTGTTGACGAGCAGTAGTGTTGTCTGTCAGAAGGTGGCGCATCTTTCTAAGGAAACTATTCTTTCCCAGCTGGGATGTACAGTTTGGGTGAGAGGACGTGGTGCTTGAGATCAGCAAACCATCATTTCCCAGCAGTATCCACCAGTTCCAACTTAATTGGTAATTAGTTGCCTGTCAGAACAATTGTCTTCATTTGTGCCAAACAGGTACCCCTTGTTACGTGGATTCTGAGGGAACAGTGCGGATGTTGAACCGGGGGTTTGGGAACACTTGGATTCCGGTGTGCAACACAAGAGAGCATTGCAAAGGAAAATCGGATCATTATTGGGTAGTTGGCATCCATGAAAACCCTCAGCAGCTCAGGTCAGATATTGCACGAGGAAATGCTTTGTCTTGCTTTTAATTTACAAAGCAATTATTGGGATGAGAAACTGGGAACAACTTTTACTAAAACAGGTGGCCAGTAAATACGCACAGTAAATGATCAGGTTCATGAATTGAATTCCGCGTGGATATTTCATTACTAAATGGGTTTTGAGTAAACTCGGTAGAGTTTTATAACTTGTAACTGACTGTGGCTCTTTGCTTTGTCTAACAGCTGTGTGCACTTTGTGGAGAAATCACACACCTCTGATGCAGGCACATTCATAAGACTGTTTTCCTAGAGAAACCTGCTAATCTACATCATTAGGCATAAATAAATCAGAACCATTATTATATTAATATTTAAACTGTGACCTTGAAGAACAATTTTGTATGTAAAATTACTCAAATATTTAGCTGAGAGTTAGCCATTACTTTATAAAAGGTGATACCTACATGCGATGCCTAAATAATTCTATTTCTCTTTATTGTAACGTGTATCCTGGACATTTAGCTGCTTAGCCTTGTTTCTAGTCCTCTTTATTCAGTGATCTGTGTCCTATTCCTACCAGGACAGAATCCATCAGCTCAATAGTTTACCAAAATTTAGGCCCTTTTGCTTTGCTAGTCATGCATAATTGTAGAGTTTGGTGGGAGGCTGCATTTTATTCCAATTTACGTGACATTCTTTGGTATCATTTGTTTATTTGTGAAGGGAAAGAGCTTGTTCTCGCTGGTAAATGTCAATTCATTGTCTGTTTCCTTGTCCAAATCATTAAGTAATTTTGATCTCCAGAAAATTCATCAAAAATGTGCAGGACACATCGCATTGATGGGCCAGTCAACTGTCAGTCTGTCCTCATGACTTTTTTCCTTCTGCTCCAAGAAAAGTGCTGCTCTCTGAGTTACAAAGAACATTTTATTCAAAGCCACCAGCATATTAAAGATAAGGGGGGGGAGGGTTGTTGTAGAAACACCAGATGCCTTAATTAACACAGATAACCAGAACACTAATGCTTCCTGTTCTTTATTTTTTTCCTAGTGTCTGAAACGCTAGCTTATAAAACCCGACATTTTTGTCAATGCTGCATCGGTGCTGTTGGAAATACAGCTCGTCCCCAATCAATATTTTGTTTAAGTGATTGTTACCAGTAAGGACTAGTTTGAATATAATGAAACAATAAAGCTACGCTTTTAGTACATGCTTATCTGGTTCACCTCCCTCTCTCTCTTTTTAATTTCCCCTCATCAAAATAAACAGTAGATGTTCCTGCTCTTGTTCCAGGGGCCTTCAGTTGTCCAGTGGTTTCTGGTGATAATAAATTGCATTTACATTTTGCAGTAGCCGTTAAATCGTGTGTTGTGTGAGCCGAGGATCTGTGCCTGTTACGTGCCACGTTTGCTGCGAACAAGAGCAGCATGTGCTTTGCTTTTATTGGTCGCAATGTCAAAATAACCCTTTATAATGCAATATTATAATTGCTACGTTTACGTCAGTCATTTAATTACTACTTTTTAAAGAACAAATCCTCTTAAAGTATCTTGCTTCTTAGGAGACATGACTTAGATGCGGCACATTGTGACTGTCGGTGATGGGGATCGTGTTTTGTTTCCCTCGCACAGGTGTATTCCTTGCAAAGGAGCCCGGTTCCCTCCTACGCTCCCGCGACCCGCCGTAGCAATATTATCTTTTAAACTTCCTTACTGTCAAGTGACGACAGAAAAGGGACAGATGGAGGTATGGAATGGTGACGAGTCTCCAGCCGACGGTCTCGGCTGTCCCCATCGGAGGGATTATACAAGATTCCTATTAATCATCTCTCCTATGAAAGAGGGTGATACGAACGCTGAGTAAGACGAGTGGCTGAGGAGGTTATTTGGGTTCAGCATCTTGTGTAGCTCGTTTGGTGTAGAAGAATACAAGATAACCTTGCATCAGCTCTAGTGGCTTTATATTGATACATAAGTGATTTCTGACGAGGGAAGGCTTTGTATTCCTCTCTCTTTTAAAAATTGTTTAAGTCCATAGTGTTTAGTGTTCTAGGAAGCACCACATTTTGGTCTCCAAATCAAGACACTCTAGAACGTGCCTGGATTTTAATATTGTAGACCTAACGAAATTTCTGGAAGGTGTTTTTTTGAAAGATGTACTAAGTTCTCAAATTCACATAATCACTCTGAAAACATAGGCCTTCTGGCTTGACTTATTGGCTCAAGGTAGAGGCTGATAAAGCAGAAAAATATCTGGTTTTATTTTTCAGGTTTTTATAGGTTTAAATATTTTGATGTTGTGGGGTTCAGCTGTAGAAAATAATAAAATAGCAACAATAAAATAATAAAATTCTAGCCTCAGCCTTAGGCACAGTTTAATGCTATTTGAAATTTATTATTTTTGTTAGAAGTGTAGTTAAGAAAAGTTTCAATAATAAACACACTGTCAGTTTTAATGAATTCTCCTTCATCTGGTTCTTTATTTGATGGGGTATGTCTTCCACAGACCCCCCTAAAATAATAAAGGGGAAACACCAGGACCTGCTAATGTAGCTTGAGGGAATATATACTTGTGTGTGGGTAAAGAAGCAGGTTATTCCAATAGGTAAGTTCATAATTATTTTGTAAGAGCGCTAGCCTGGTCTAAAATCCATACTAATATTTCCCTGAATGACAAGAGTTACATTTTCTATTAGCATTGCTGAGTTATTCTGGAATATTTCCAATTTGCTGTGGGACAGAAGTTAGAAGATAAAATAATCAACTTCTTCTAGACTCCTCTGTCCTGGTGAACATGTAGATCTCATCCTACTGAAAGCCTGTAATATAAATGGAATTTAACATATGTGGCGACTGTTTGGATCAGTTTGTATAGAGATGATAGTTAGTGCGGGCTAGTTTTTTCCCCAATAAGCATTAACTTTTAAAGAGAATTGTCTACCCTTCGCACTCATAAGATGAAAGGAAAGTTTAAGAATGAATCGGTAAAATACGATTTAAATTGTTAGACATTGAATTGTGGGCTTTTTTCCCCCCCTCTGACTTCCAGAATCATCTTTGTCCCTTTTTCAGGAACAATACTGGCGTTCTGTTGTATTTCACAACCACGTGGATTACTTATCAAAAAATGGCTACGAATTTGATGAAAATACTAAAAATCAGGCAGTGAAAGAACAGCAAGAGCTTTTAATGAAACTATTTGCCGTAAGTACAAATAAATAAAAAGAATCCCTGAGACTTTGAGTCGATAGCATTTAATGTAAATTTTGATGTGATTCCTCTTAATAGTAACGAGTCTGGCTAGTGATGGGCAATCCAGATGTTTCACAGACAACGATAAGAGGTGAACTGCAGAATATTTTTGTTGCTTAACAGCATGAAGGGTGGGAGGAAGAAGCTTTTTCTTTGCCATGTGGTTCATGACTGTTGGTGGCTCATCTTTATTCATTCACTCCACCACGACCCGTAATATTCTGGTCCGAGAGTCTTGAGGGGGCTGTGAAGTTTGTAACTCTCAAGGCTTCTTTTCTTTCAGCTTTCTTGTAAACTGGAGCGGGAATTCCGTTGTGTGGAACTTGCTGACCTCATGACGCAGAACGTTGTGAATTTGGCCATCAAGTACGCGTCTCGCTCTCGGAAGCTGAATTTAGCTCAGCAGCTCAGTGAGATGGCTGTGGAGAAAGCAAGTGAATTGGCAACGGCACCGGAAGGTGAAGAGGAGGAAGAGGATTTCCGAAAGCACTTGAATGCTGGGTAACACACATTTTTGTGATTAAAATCCTGGGAACGTTTCTACTGATCTGTTAACATTTTGGTCCAGCTGATGCGCTTTTGCTCTTCTGGAGCAATGTGTTTGTTAGGAAGGTTGTGCTGCTCTGCTCTTAAATTGTACATATAAAGCAGTATGTTCCTGTTGATATATTGTGAAGGCTCGTTAGTAACGGGACACGAACACAAATTGATGTATCTCCACTCCTTGTTTACTGTATGTCCATGTACAACAGCTTCAGAGGCAAAGCAGACTCAATACCAAGTTGCTCTGATTAGAATTTTTTCTTCTTTATTTTTTTCCCTACTTGTAGCTTGTGCTGGTTTGGTTATTTGACTCTGACCTGTTTCTTTCTCTTTGTCTCAATCTCTCTATCTCACTTTATTCCACACCTATCTTAAAATCCTTCTACCTTTCTCCAGCCCTGCCCGCTTTCAGTATCCCACCCCAGTGCATCCTATTTAGTCTTTTTTCCACCATAATGATGGAGTGGAGCATCTCCCTTGGGAGGAAAGGCTGAGGGAGCTGGAGCTCTTTAGCTTGGAGGAGACTGAGGGGTGACCTCATTAATGTTTACAGATATATAAAGGGTGAGTGTCAGGAGGGTGGAGCCAGGCTCTTCTCGGTGACAACCAATGATAGGACAAGGGGCAATGGGTTCAAACTAGAACACAAAAGGTTCCACTTAAATTTGAGAAGAAACTTGTTCCTGGTGAGGGTGGCAGAGCCTGGCCCAGGCTGCCCAGGGGGTTGTGGAGTCTCCTTCTCTGCAGACATTCCAACCCGCCTGGACACCTTCCTGTGTAACCTCATCTGGGTGTTCCTGCTCCATGGGGGGATTGCACTGGGTGAGCTTTCCAGGGCCCTTCCAATCCCTGACATTCTGGGATTCTGTGATAATTCATCCCAGCTCTTCTAAGCTGTGGAAATACTTACGGGTTGGCTTCGCATTCTTTTTCCCCTCTGTATTTGCGCTATAGACCTTTCCTCTCCTACCTGCATCTGCTTTGTAAAGCATGATGAGGCAAAAAGATGTGTGTGTTTTTTCTAAGAAATACAGATGGTGCAGAAGAGCTGTGTTCTCGCTTGGCCTCTGGATGGTGCAGCAATAAGGAAAGTTGTTGCGAACCACCCGTCTGATAGTGCGGGAAAAATGACACGGCATTTAGTCAGAAGCAATTTTAGGTATGAGGTTGGGGACTTTTTTGAGCAAGAGGAAGTGGTGAGTCCCTGAACTTATCTGTGGCCTTTTCCTTATTCTGCTGTGTGAAAGTGCACATTTAGAACTGGTTTCTAAATGCTCTGCCTTGTTCTTCTGGGTGGTGAATGGAAGCTGTAATCCCGTGTCTGCGACTTCAGCCACTCTGAGGGTTAAAATTCATCACAAACACTATATTATTCTTAGTGCCAGATTAATCACTGGCATTCTGGTTGAGATAAATGTACCTTTAGTTTATGTGTACATGGATTTTAACAACCAGCGAAGATTAGGAGGCAAATGCAAGAAAAATACATACTACTGTAGGGAATTTAGAAAACAATCAGATTAAAAACGTGAACTCACCTCCTAAACTTCAGACTGAAAATGTGCATCCATGTTACCACCTGTGTATTTGTTCATGACTGTAGAAAAGTGACCTGGTGTTATTTATGCTATCGGAGGTGCATGTGTTTAAATGGAGATTACGGAAGGTGTTTTACATTTGCGTTTGTATTTGTGGCAAAGTGTTCTGGCGACAGTCGTGATGTTGTCAGGCGCTCCGATGAAGGTGGCCAAGAGTTGCTGTTTCTGTTCGGGCGCTTCCTCTTACTTGCGGAGCTGTTTGAATGCCAGCACGCGCACGTTTGTTTTAATTAAGTGTGAATTTGGGGCAGATTGATAGCTGTGTGTGGTCTTTTTTAAAACTACATGGGTACCACTTCAGGCTGTGAACTCATGTGGTGAAGGAATCTGTGTTATATTTTTAGTAATCATCACGATTTTATCAGAGGTATAATGCAAGTAAGTGCCAAATGTTATTGTTGTTATTTCCTAAATGAGGTAAGTTAGTTATCCTTCCATTGTTCCAGTTTTCCTTCTGAATGTGGTGACCACATCCTGTCTGATGAATTCCTTGCCTTTGGTTACAGCAGCTCTGCCAGGGAGTGGAGTCGGCCGCCCATCAGAAATGTTCAGCAGGACCAAGAAATGGAAGATGCTGAGGAAACTGATGGTTGTGAGGAAGCAGAAGAAACACCCGAAGTACCTAAACAGAGTAAGGAAAAATATATTCTCTGACTAGGCTGGAAGTTACCTACGTGTGTCTTTCACAGCCTTAATAAGGGTTTCTGGAAAATTCCCAGAGAATTCGTAGTTTGGATAACTCAGTCTGTAGGACTATGCAACAACTTGATTTTCTGTCTGTTGTTTTGTGCTTTTGACATAAAATTTAGGAAAGACAGACACAGCACCTGTCACAAGTGAAGTACAGGAGGTTGGATGTAGAAGCCACTTACACAACTAGAAAATAATCCCATTTGTTTCGCTGAGTTTTGAAACTGCAGGTGCAGCAGGGACTAGAATAAGTTTTGGGTTTCAGGAACAAAATAAATCATTTTTGTAAAAGTGTATGTACAATTTGAAAATGAGAAGTCATGCTTTAGATTGTTTTCCTCTAACTTATGTGTCTGTTGGAGGTTTCGTTATTAATAAATCACGCTATTACGTTTTATTGCGCTTCAATACATATCTCTTTCTTTTTTCTGAAGGGCCAAATCCTTTCTCCAAAGGTGTCACTTCAGCAGAGGCGACAACTCCGAAATCTGGTGAGTGAATCTCTGTTTATTCCAGGATGAGAATTTTGACATGCTTCGCTACACCTCCTCCTGTTTTTATCCTCCGTTCTCCCATTACCACTAAAATTCAATGTATAACAGCATTGTCAAGTGGGAACTTGCGCTGATTGTTGCTGTCCCATTTCTAAGAGGTTCCCTGTTCCTGTCGATGCCTTCGTCACCTGATGATGTTCCACAACACTCTTCTGGTCGCCTCAGCTGTGCCAATTGCAGAATCCATTTTCTGCCTGGCTGTGTCATGAAGACGTTCTTTGGGACAAGGGAAAAATGAGAACAATGATCAAGTGATTTATTTCACTAATGAGGCACATTTATTGGTTGCAGAGTTGGTAGCTGTGCCATACAACCAAAGCTGGGCAGGCAGGAGCAGAACGTGACCTCCTGCTGCTGCTTCCCCCCTGCCCACCCCCTCGCAGGAATAATAGGAGTAGAAACGGATTTGGGGGTGGAGGAAATCCCGGGTCTTCCTGTGGATTTGTATTGTAAGCTGTTGGTTCAGTGTGGCATTTCTGATGGCTGATAGTAGCTGAGCACATGTATAACCTCCCCGGGGCTATTAAAATGTAATTACCTTTATCCAACCACTTTCAAGCCTGGTGGAAACTTCTTTGGTGTGGAGTAGTTGATGCCTTGGATTTAGTTTTCCTCTTTGATTTTCATTGTACAGAGGCTGAAACGCTCAATGAGTGTTATCCTCATTCTTTGGAAATGGGGCTAATGTTGGTTCATCTGCTCATCTAAAATGTGCATGTTGTTTCATAGATTTAAATATATATAGAGGTGCGTGTACACACACATTTTAACATTCCTTTTTCTTTGCTATCCAATAGTTGTAATTGCATCAAGCAGCCAAGGACGCGTGAATCCCTTTAAGGTAGGAATTTTGCAGATGGTTTGATTGTGGTGTTCTGAAAATCACAACAAATTATTATATTTACAGTATAAGTAGCTGGGAGGGACAGAGGGGGCGAACATGACAGAAAATGAATTAAATATTTGTTTTGCTAGGTGGCATCTAACAAAAAGGACCCAGTGGTCCCCGCAGCAAATGTTCTAGACACTATGAGCAAATACTCAAAGAAAACTTCTCTGTCTGGCAGTCGAGCTGTAACCAAGCAGAACCATCTCGTTATAAAACCTCTGACTCCCAAACCCAAGTCCAAGCAGGTAACGTTTCTAGTCTTTGTATATTGTTTCCGTGGGCAAAGAACGGTAAATTGAATTTTACCAGCTTTGATCAAGTATGAAGCCCTGTTGATTAAGGCATCTTATGGTTTCTGCAGGACGCTTAAATAATCTAAAAGCATGTGAAACAGGAAAGAAAAAATCAGTTGTAGAAATCACATTCTGCACGGAATCTTGTGCTTTTGTTTTAAAGTGTTAACTAAACATCATCTGTGCTGAAATGGGATGGATTAGGTGCTACATTAATGCAAGTATTTCTTATGGTTTTAGGAAAGGCGTGTTTTTTCTTGGGCTGGATGGTTGTCTGAGCGTGAGGTGTTCTCACCTTACTTTTGTCTTCTGTTTTAACGTCAATGTCTTTAGGCTTCAGCAGCCTCCTTCTTCCAGACTCGTACACCGAACTCTAGTGAAAAAACAGCAGAAGAAAGAGAAGAAAAAGCAGGAAACGAGCCCCGTGAAGTCAAAGTCGCTGCACAGGAGAACACTGAAAACAGAAGGTGAACGGACAATTGCGTCTCAATGCTGCGTACCAATTTTGACAGAATAGCAAGTCCAAAAACTACTTAGTTTGTGAAGACGTGGAACTGTACGAAGTAGCATAACCTCAAGACTGAAGTTGTAGCTCACACGTTGTCACGTTTGTGAACTCACTTCAGAAATTTAGTGAAACTGCTGCGTGTGCTGCGCGTATTATCAAACAAGCCCGCGTAAAACACCTTGGTTGGATTTCCAAGTTGCCACATTACGATTCCACTGAAAGAACAGGGAAAAACATTCTGTTTGTTCAGTCTTTCTCAGTGGTATTCAGTGCAGAAGTTTCACAAATGTATGTGTGAGTAAATAATAAATGAACAACGGAAAATGTAGTTTTAGGGCTCTGAGCAACAATTTTGCCTTGATGCTGCTTATGCATCTGATAATGACCTTTGAATGATATAATAAATGAAACTGTGCTGCTGTGCCAGTTGCAAGTCTAGGAAATACTTGAAGTTTAAACATCTCTAGCAGATCTCGAAGGATGCCTAAAAGCTAAAGATTTATGTGAAAGTGTAAAAGTTTTAGTTTAGCTTGTTTTTTTTAAAGAAAACAAATGAAAAACTTATATCACCTAAGGAGCACACATCTCTTCCTTGCTGAGACTAATCTGCCTGTCCCCTGGAGCAGCTGTATCTTCTAACAATCCCAGTCCTCATGAAACTTGTATTATTATAATCAGGTTTCATTTAGACTTCATTTAACTGAGGAAGATGAAGGTAATTATTATTCATTTGGACTAGCATTCTTTTCATTAACCTTTGCAGATAATGTTCTGAAACAAGCGGCAAGGAGAATTGTGAAAAGGATTAGCTGAAACCTGCTAATATACGTGCTCTATTTTTAGGTTGATGGGATCCTGTCAGAAAGGAAAAGAACCATTATGCTTTGTCATTCCGAAACTGAAACCTTAATCTCCATATATATCACAGTTTTAATAAAAATGCTTGACTTAGTCTTGCCTCGTCAGCATGTTCTGTAGGCACAATGCTGACTATATATATGTCTTTTATTTCAAGAACACAAAAACTCCAGTTAGGTGTGATTTGGAGATGTTGTTTTGAGGGATATGGTTTTCCTATAACCTTAAATGGGCTTTTTTTTGTCTGCTTCTTTTAGAGCGAAGACGGGATTCCAGATGTGGCTAGAAGAGAACAGAGCAAACATTTTGACAGATAATCCTGATCTGAATGAAGCAGAGATAATAAAAGAAGGTATGAGTCGATTCAGAATGCTGTCGTCAGAAGAAAGGATGGTAAGAAAACATTCTCTAATGCTGTTTTATTGAGAATTTTTCTCCCCACTTGATTATTTAGGATCTTTTCTTTAAATTCCACGCTTCTCCACCTTCATGGAGTTGAATTGTGCCACAATATACGACCTGTACTTAATGAAAATAGGAACTGAGTAATTAGTAATAGCAGAAAGCAGCTGTTCCAAAATGGGGCGTGTGGGAGAAATGTAGTCGATGAAGAAATAACAGAGAAGGGAAGGGGCTGAAAGTGACATAGCCAGACTTAATTCATTGGGGCTTACGTTTATTCTAAAGCCTTTTGGGGTTCTTGTTTGTCCAGAAAGATAATTAAGAGCTTCAATTTCATATACAGACTCAAATGAAGTGTAGTTTCGAAGGAGAATGTTGTTAGAAAAAAGGGAAGTGAGGAAATTGCTCCCAACTTGATCCTTATTAATTCTTAAACAGGAATCATTTCAGTGTTTCCTTATAATCAGAGAAGGAAAGTGCATGAAATAAAGTGGCGAGTTTTGTGGCCTAATTTGCAATTTTCTGCTTAACGATGTGCTTTCTCCAAAGGCGTGGACTGAGAAAGCCAAAGGAGGAGCACTGAATGATTTAACAGACGATAAAAAGCGCAAGCGTCCCACGGCCGATGAAGACGAAGCGAAAAAGAACCAGGAGCAAAACTCAGAGGACTCAAATTTATCCAAAAAGCCAAAGCCTTTAGATCAATCCGCAAATGTCAGATTGTCAGCGTTTGCATTCAAGCAAAGCTAAGCCGTGTGGTACCTTCTCAGCCTCTGTTTTCTGATAACATTAAATAGCCCTAGATTGAAAAACTTGCTCAAGGAGCACTAGCAAAGGGGTGTCTCGCTCCAAATAGTCTTTTAGAAAGTATTTTATTATCATTTATGGATGGAAATGTTGAATCCGCTCTCTCCATCTTTTGCAAGTTAAGAGCACAAAGCTTGATTATGAAACTAACCCGCGGATCTGTTACCTGGCAGCTCAGCCCCACTCTGTGCAGAGCTGTGGGCCCCATGCTGTGAAGATTTGATGCTAAACCTGGATTAGGCCCTCTGGGGAGGATAAAGTGGGTACAGAAACTCTCATGTGGTTTAGAGAGGCGAAGTTACGGCTTCTGCGCCGTTGCTTTTGCCCACTGCAAACACGGGTGGGAGAAGGACACTCAGGAAAAGGGAACGTAGTTTAACACGGTGCTGCATTGAAGGATTTCAGCTGCATTTTCAACATGTGCGGCTGTGACAGCGGCAGAGAGCGGCCTGATCGGGAAAACCAGGGCCAGCAGCCGAATTCGGAAGGTCGAACGTGCAAAAATGAGCCGTTCCAGCCTACGCGAATGTGTTTCTCTGGTCCACGCTCAGCAGGAAGTGCTCGCAACTTGAAAATGTCTGTATTTTATGTAATGTCCGGGGTTTTCTAAATAAAATGCAAACGTTGCTTTGTTTAAGGTGGTGGGCGCCTTTGTCATTTTTGTAATGAAGGGAAACAAACTTCTTCCTACAAATCGTAAGGCGTATTTACCTTCTCTGGAGAAGAGGCGGTATGTCTAATAAATGTATTGGAAGCCAAATCAAATTTTGAAACTTTGGTTTTTTTAGATAAGGTAAAATAATTCAACTCTTTTAGCATAACAACCAAGACTGAAAAGTTCTATGATAATTTATGGCTTTTTCTTCCCTGGGTTTACACATCCTTTCACTGTCTCCTTTTTTCATTAATTTCTCTTCACGTTATTAGGGAGAAGACTGTTTAGAAGACATTTTTAACGTTGAAATCTACAGATCGAAGATTCGGTGGGACTTCTGTAAGCCACTAGATCGTAGTGTGGGAGGCATTTTGCTAGACATTTTTAGCAATAGTTACATGTCATTTTGGAGAACAGCTCCTTTTTCCACTGGATGTAGAGAAAAGGGGTCATGATGTCAACCAGGGATGGTAAATACAACTAGAGAAAAACCTGAAGACCTGTACATTTAAATGCTTTTTGTCACCCATAGTTCTTATCTATTGTTACACATTTTATTGGTTTAATACTGATAATAGGCAGCAAGTAATGATTAATGTAAATAAGAATTCATTTTTTGTGTTGACACAGTGGAGGAAATTCAGTGATTTTTCTACATTCTTTGGAAAGAAATTGTATCAGAGACTGGAATTTCTTTTTAGGGAGTAAAGCGTATTTCCACACTTGGGTGTATTGGAGGAGAATGGAATTGCATTGGTAAGAAAAACATCCAGATAGAAAAATCACTCTGAGCTTGGTGAACTGTGTAATGGTTTATTGGTGGTTTGTTTTTTTCCTGCGAGCCTGGGTTGTTTGGATGATGAATTGAGCATCTCGACCGAGGTTCAGGGAGATGGGCTGGGTGCGAATAGATGCTTTTTGTTTTCATTTGTCTACATATAATCCATTTTCTGTTGGGTTCCCTGGTGATGACTGCTCAGGGCGTCTATGTAAAGGCCGTGTAAAATTACCCAAGCAAGATATTTATACCTTGGGCTGGGGACATCAGAGCCAGTTGTGCTTCCTGATATTGGGACCATGTCTGTCCTCTGTCCCCACTTTGCTTCCACCCACAGGCACAAATCTGCTCCGGGTTCTACAGCTGCTTCCATGAAGCATCCAAAGTCCTTTTGGCTCCTGGAGGAGGGAGGAAACATCCAAAATAAACTTCCACGAGAGTTTCCCAATGGCCGGCCGTTTGCAATCTGTAGCTCTTCTGAACAAATACACCAAAGGTCTGTTAAAGGGGAGGCTCCTGAATTTAGTGGGTGGTTTCCTGGAGATCCCTGGGGACGTCAGGCACCATCCTGCATGTCCACAGGTCCCGTTCACTTTTCTCCTGGTTTAATCTTTGCTGGGTAATGCTTGTGGGTTTCATGAGACCCAGTGTACGCAGCCTTGGGGTGACAGTTGATTTCACTGCTCCCCTACAGCTGACGTGCCAAAACTTTCTAACATCAGATTTCAAGCTTTGTATCGGAGCTGCATGACCATGATGGTGTCTGCAGCGGCGAATTTTTTAATGATGACAGTTGCTCCGTCCACAGCAATAAAATAGAAGCTATTGCGATCATGGAAGCAAGTAACTGGTTGATTTTTGGCTGGGAGAATCGTTGCATGATGCTTTTATGTTTCTTCCATCGAACACGGGGTTTGCTCTGTTACACACTCAGGGCAGAGCTGCGCATTCCCCTCCATCACCCACAGCCACCGGGAAATGGAATGAACACAAAGCATGGGATGGGTTTTCGAGTGAAAAGAGTTTAAATCTCAACTGGCTGTTTTTCTTTAAAAATGATCCCTGAATAATTTTACAGAATTTCACTGAATTCTTCAGAAATGCTTGTTCGTCCCGAGTTTGTCTTTCTGCTGGAAACCCAGGTACTTTAGAAAAGCCAACCTGGAAACTGTGTCAAGGGACCTGCCTGGTGGTGTTTGTTCCTCCAGTGCTCAGAAAAGCAGAGAGGGAAGATCGCACTGCTGAATGGAATGTCTAATGTTCTATAACCCATTCCCTTCCCCAGCAGAAAGGCTCCATCCACTGACCCGCTCTGCTGCGACCGTGCTCCTCGTGTTGCGGTGCCAAAAAGCCGATTTTTGCCATTTCTCTTCAATCCTGTTCCGTTACCTCTGTTGCTGCCGGTACTCCACACTTAACACAAAGATGCTACTTGCTGGAAAGATGCAGCAACAAAATAGACCCAAAATGATGGGTAACGTCTGTCAGCTTCTCAGGGGGGATATAATCCAAAGTAGCAAACACTCACCTCCCTAATTCTGTAGTTGACAGAGTGTTTCAATCCCTTTATCTTATAAAAAGATCTGTAAATTACCTCCTAGGTGTGCTGGGGTGTTGGTAATCTGTTGGACTTCAGAGGGAGAGCTGAACCCCCAGGAAGCTGAGAGTTTATTCAGAGGGAGAACGTTTGTACTATAAATGGATAAAATACCCACCCACCTCCTAAAGAACACTTTCTATGGCTTTTCCAGCACTTGCTCCATAGTATAACTTCACTATGAAAGAAAACAACGCTGCAACACAGCCCAGCCAATAAAACCAGCGTAAAAGCCTTGTTTGCCTTGCGAGCATCGTGTTGCTGTATCAGGCAGGAGCGCAGGAGGAGGGTAAACAGGGACATCGGGGGGGAAAGTGCCTTCCCACAGAATTTTGTTTTCTACCTGAGCTACTCGACAGGCTGAGAGAGTTGGGGTGTTCAGCTGGAGAACAGAAGCTCCGGGGAGACCTCATTGTGGCCTTTCTGTATTTAAAAGGGGCTGATAAGAAAGATGGGACAGACTCTTCCACACGGCCTGTTGCGATAGGACAAGGGGTGATGGTTTTAAACTAAAGGAGGGAGATTCAGGCTGGACATGAGGAAGAAATTGTTGTCCCTGAGGGTGGTGAGAGCCTGGCCCAGGTTGGGCAGAGAGGTGGTGGATGAACCATCCCTGGAGACATCCCAGGCCAGGCTGGATGGGGCTCTGAGCAACCTGAGCTGGTGAAGATGTCCCTGCTCATGGCAGGGGGGGCACTGGGGGAGCTGGGAACGTCCCTTCAACCCAAACTCTCTGATTCTCTGATTCTACTCCCCCATGGCCTGACAGGTGATGCTGCAGTTTGGCTCCAACGAGACCTGCACAACTTATATATATCTATATATTTCTTTTTATGGCCCGTAGTATCGAATGCTAACAAAGAAATCTCTCTGCCTGTCACATGTCATGAATCCATGTCAACTTGTGTTATTTGGGATTTGGGGAGTTTTCTTTGGCTGTGCTTTAAATCCCAGCGACAAGCAGCCTCTGGCAAGGATGCCAAGTTTGGGTGGTACCCAGCACAGACCAGTCGTTGTTTTCACAAAAATGTAAAGCTGATTGCTGGCTTTCACAGTATGAGTTTTAACTTTTGTTGTTGCTTTCAGTGCAGGTAGGGGTGAGATTAGAAAGTCTGTTTGCAGCACAACATCTGGTAACTTTATTGCAAGTATTTGGCACTAGCGTGCAACAGCAGATATTTTGTGGCGGTGCAACTCTAATTAAGATACTTGTCTCTATCAGTGAAGAATTGTGTCTCCCCTTGGCTTCTGGGGATGTCCTGTGTCTCCAGTTTCTGTGACAAAGCCGATCCATCCTCAGATTAGCTCCGCTGGTGTTGGTCGGGGTTCTGCTCTGTCCCTTGCTGAGGATTTGCAGCCACCTAAGGTGAAGTTCCTGTGGCTTGTTTGGCATTGCATTCCCCAATTAGAAAATTAATAATGGTTATAACTACTCCTTCTCCCTTTGTTGCTGCAGGAGCAAGCGATGCCATCAGACTCGAAGAAAAATTTGCTTTACGAACCATGTGTAAGTTGCCTTCATGGGGCTCTATGGTTGTCACCAGCCTCTGATGGCACACACAGCCAGGATAGTTTGGTTGCTCCAGCTGGGAGGATTTCTTACCTTGGAGGTAGTAAAATAAAGTCAATACCAAAGCTTTTGGGGTGGGAAAGTCAAGAAAAGTCAACCAGCTTGGGTGTTTGGGGTGGAGCTGGGTGAAGGAGACCCCGTGTTTGGACATGCTTTCCCCTCTCAGACATCTGGCTATGAAACACACCTCAGTTTCTTTCCACAGAACAGAACTGTGTTGGTCATGGAGAAACTCAACTTGGTGGTCCCAGCTGGCTGGTCCCAGGAGAAGACAACAGTGGTGAGAACCGCCTTTGGGAAGGCTGGATGCCTCATGTGGTAGAGAGCTCTTTGATGGAGAACAGCAGACCTGGCCGCTTCCCTCTGCTCCTGGCTGATGCGCTGCTGTGTATAGAATCCCAGAATGTCAGGGGTTGGAAGGGACCTGGAAAGCTCATCCAGTGCAATCCCCCCATGGAGCAGGAACACCCAGATGAGGTTACACAGGAAGGTGTCCAGGCGGGTTGGAATGTCTGCACAGAAGGAGACTCCACAACCTCCCTGGGCAGCCTGGGCCAGGCTCTGCCACCCTCACCAGGAAGAAGTTTCTTCTCATATTTAAGTGGAACCTCCTGTGTTCCAGTTTGTACCCAATACCCCTTGTCCTATCATTGGTTGTCACCGAGAAGAGCCTGGCTCCATCCTCATGGCACTCACCCTTTATATATTGATCCCCATGAATGAGTCATCCCTCAGTCTCCTCTTGTCCAGCTCCAGAGCCCCAGCTCCCTCAGCCTTTCCTCACACGGGAGATGCTCCACTCCCTTCAGCATCTTGGTGGCTGCGCTGGACTCTCTCCAGCAGTTCCCTGTCCTGCTGGAACTGAGGGGCCACAACTGGACACAATATTCCAGGTGTGGTCTCCCCAGGGCAGAGCAGAGGGGCAGGAGAACCTCTCTGACCTACTGACCACCCCCTTCTAACCCACCCCAGGTACCATTGGCCTTCCTGGCCACAAGGGCCCAGTGCTGGCTCATGGTCACCCTGCTGTCCCCAGGACCCCCAGGTCCCTTTCCCCTACACTGCTCTCCAACATATAAATGCAACAGTAATTAATTAACTTACAGGCAGGCAAAACACAAACATCTACCAGGGCTGAGAAAAGAGCCACTTGATGCTGGGCTCAACTGGAGGTGAATGGCAGAGGAAATTTGCAGGAATTGTTTCAAGCCACGTGTTGCCAGGGAACAGACCAGTCTACAAATTGCATTATTGATCTCAGAGAAATGACGGTGAGAAGCAAACGAGGGGAACAATGCAGGGACACGTCTGTGCCCCGCGCATGGATCAAAGCCCTTGGAGACTTGTGTTATACAGTTCTTTTCACATTCTGAAAAGCATAAATATGAATTTACCTCCTACGTCCTGCCCAGACCATTCCTCTGAAGTTTTCCATATTTCAGGGAGCAAAGGCTGGAGGAGTTTATTGGTGTGAGGTCCCGTGTCTCGCTCTGTGAAGGCACGAAGGGAAAGCTGGGGCAGAAAACCCGCTGCCTTTGCTTCCAGTGTCAGCTCTAAAATGTGAGACCTCACCAGGGAAGTTAAAATGCAGATCGCACCCGCAGAAAACCCCCTCAGTCCTTAGGGATCTTCTGTCCTTACCCAACAACAAATCCCCCCATAATAGAGTAGTATTTTAGGAGCCTGTAATCAATTTTGCTTGTTATCGTGGGTAACAGAATGAAATTGCTCGAGATTCACTCTTTAAAGTGACGCACTGTGATTCCAGGGGCTGATATTTCTGTTTTTCCAGGGCATGGAAGGATTTGCCACTCATCGCCGCTGTGGGCACAGCTATTATTTAAGGATCACGTTCGGGTCACATTCTGGCTTGATGTTAATAGCAGGATTGATCCACACTGCTCTTTTCCTGTTCGAGCTGTTAATGATACGCTGGGCCGACGCAGATGGTTTGAGAAGGTGGAATTCATCATCTCGAATTTTAAGCTCTGAGCCTAGTCCTAAATGCTCTCACTTTATAACCAACAGAGGAAAAATAGGTGTCTTTTGTGCGTGATTTATCTCAGCCTTTGAGCAGCTGTCAGCGCAGAAATTACCCCTGAAATCCCTTTTAGATGGCTTCATTTGACCTGGTGAGGACTGCCTGGGGTTTCTTCATCCTTGGCCAGCTTGGCGTGGGGAGGTTTCTTTTAGGACCAAGTTCTTCAGACCCTGAGGAACATCTTGGGCACACAGGGAAGGATGCTCCAGCCCTTCCCCACCAGGTCCTATTTAATGCTACTGAAACCACGAGGAAGTTTGACTAAAACAGCTCAAGGACCCTGAATATAAACTTACTCCATCCTGTTTGTATTTTATATTTTTCTTGCTTTCAAAGACAAGAGAGGACTCTGATGGGTGTTACCATGGATTGAGCACCCATGTGCACCCACCTTGGTACCCCCAGGTACCCTCTGGAGGATGCACTGGGATTTTACCTCCTCTAAACCTTGTTCTACATTTGTAAATAATTCAAGTTACAGCCTCAGGGCTTTTTGCACTCCCTATTTTGTTGCTTTTTAAAGAATTTCTCTTCCATCTTTGAACAGCAAACATAACCCTCAGGCTCTGAGCAAGCACAGGAAAGAGAAAAAGGGCAGATTCCCTTTAGGAAAGTCAGTGTATCTTTTAGCACCATTGCATGGCACCATCTTCCGCTCTTCTGTTTTATAGCCTGCGATTCGTTTTGTTTGGATATAATCAGAAATAGCAAAGAGAAATTCTTGGGAAGGCTACATGAGAACATGGGATGTAATTAATAAGGAACAATCGTAAGATACATTAAAAAAAACCAGCCGAGCGTTAGTGCTTCTGCTTACCCAGCCAATGTGGGTTTGTGTTTTGGAGCGAGAGGACTTCTCCATGGCTGGAAATCGGGCTGTGTTGTAACACATTCTGCTGCGTAACTGAACTACATGCATCTAATAATTCTGCATTTGCAAATGCTGTGAGCAGAACTGCCGGCACTGGCTCCTGCATGCACAACCTCAGCTCAAACACACCTAGAAAAAGTGGTTCTCTGCGAATCCACAGTGCGCACACTAGCAAATAAGTTGGCGACTGCCCCTCTCTTCCCATAAGTTAGAGGAAAAATGACAACCAACTCGCACAGCTGTTGAGTTCAGACTGCTATAAAGTCCGAGTGATTCCAGAGGATGCTTATCTTATTCTTTTATAAGAAAATAAAGGTAGCAGAGGTTAGGGAGTGCCAAGATACTTGGAACACTTTACCAACCCCTTTTTCATCCGTATGACTAGAGGTCACAGTGGTTTGTAGCTCCGAAGAATGGTTCCCAACCCTTGGTCCAGATCCAAAGGAAAGTGATGGTTGTTCTGCCGAGTCCTGTGAACATTTTGTACGCTTTCGTGGCAAGGGAACCCATTTAGGTTACACGGAGGGTTTGGACATCCTTGGAGGGCTGTGAAGTGATGCCGGGTGGGTGTCTGGGGAGGAGCGGGGATGGCGTTCAGGGCTTCAAATCCTCTGGTACAGCAGTTTCTGATCCCGATCAGAGCCCAGGGCAATAAAACCGCAGTAAAGCCTGGTTGAAAGCCAGTGCTGGCCACTTGATTTCACCTGAGTCATCCTGACTCTCTTCTGATAAAACCTGTGATCGGAAACCGAATGATAATGTGGAGCATGTTACCGCTGCTGGGTTGCGGGGTTTTTTTCCTTTCTTTTTCTTTTTAATTTATTTTTTTTCCACTTTTCTTGGTTCAATGTAGTTCTTGTGCCAGGAGGGGGTGGAGGAAAGCCAGTGAGTCATGTTCCGAGCCCCATCCCTCCGCCAGCTCATTCCCCTCCTTATCTCCCCGGCAATTTACCATTTCGCAGGCACAAGGAAGGGAGAATTTGTCCCTGCTGCCTTTGGGACAGGTCGTGTGTGGAAAGAGAGAGCTTTGCTGTGTCCCTTAGCACCAGGGCCATTTATTTTGCTGGCAATTCAGAAAATATTGGTTACACCGCTTGCAGCAATGGGCGACGGAGCGCACACCCTGTGCTCAGCTGAAGCTTGAGACTCCTTTTCTGTCTCATCAAATCCCAGAATAGCTTTGGCCTGAGGAGACCTCCCTTCTAAACAACACATCCCAGCATTTATTTGTTCAATAACATTTGAACCCTACGTAAGGCTGGGGCAGAAAGCTCTGACAGCTGCTGTTGGCAAAGACAAGCTGCGCTCTGTCTCCCACATTTACCCCAAAAGTGCTTGGGGGATGAAGGATGCTCAAACCACTGGCAGGGGTGACATCCCAGCCAGATCTCCAGGGAGATCCTAAAGTATTTGATCTCAGTCATCAGAGGTGGCACATTTCCAGAGCCACAGGTGGGAATATGAAAACGTCAGGACACCTGAGCAGCAGGGAGGTGTCTGCAGAGGTCACAGGTTTGCAGGGACAGAAAGCCAGCCTTGCTGAAGGGATGGTCATGAAGGAGGATAAATTCACACTGGGATCTTTCTGGTGGATGCATCTTGCCGCTGGTGACTCAAAGCTCCCCAGAACAGTGAGAGCTGAGAGGAGGGAACGGAGCTGGGGAAGAAGCTGGAGCACAAGTGTGATGGGAGATGCTGAGGGACCTGGGGGGTTCAGCTGGAGAACAGGAGCTGAGGGGAGACCTTCTGATCTCTGAACTGCCTGAAGGGAGCTTGGAGCCAGGGGGGTCGGGCTCTGCTCCCCAGGAACAAGCGCCAGGAGCGGAGGAAACGGCCTCAAGTTGCACCAGGGGAGGTTGAGGTTGGATCTGGGGAACAATTTCTTCCCCAAAGGGCTGTTGGGCATTGGAACAGGCTGCCCAGGGCAGTGCTGGAGTCACCATCCCTGGAGGGGTTGAAGAGACATGGAGATGATGTTCTCAGGGCCAGGGGTTAGTACCAGTGTTGGGTCAGCGGTTTGACTTGATCATCTTGAGGGTCTCTCTCAGTCAAAATCATTCTATGATTCTGTGACAGAATTCCCTCAGCACCAGGGACCCACCGAGCAGGATGTGCCAGCATCACCCTGGTGGGAGAAGGACCAGCCCCTGAAGTTTAGAGGATGAAAACGTGGAACGATGGCAGGACCTGCTGCACGGAGCACGGACCCATGGCCCAGAGGGACCCTCCCCATCCATGCTTTGCCAGCGCAGCCTCGCCGCTCGCCCTGGGCTCCCCAGGGAGCGAGGGAAGGAGTTCCCCTACAGGGACCGGGTCCCGAACCCTTCTCCCGGGATCCCCCGCTTCCCGCCGGACTGAGACCGGCCGGCTCACGACACAGACGGTGACGTCACGGGGCGTTGGCCAATGGCGGCTGCGCGGGCGGTATAAAGCGGGCGGCGGAGCGACTGAGGCGGCAGCAGCGGCGGGTGAAGCGAGGGTGGGAAGGGTGGATCGGGGCGCCGGGCTCCTCCACAGCGCGCTGCCCACGGGGGGGCCGCCCCTGCCCGGGCTCATGGAGGCGGTGCGGAGCTGCAACGGCTACGCGCGGCAGGAGAAACCGCCGCCCTCTGCGTCGGCGGGAACCGAGAAGCCGCGCGTCCCCCACGGCGGGGACAGCGGGGACGGGTGGCGGGGCGAGCGGCCCCGCAGCGAGGAGGACAACGAGCTGAGCCTGCCCAGCCTGGCGGCGGCGTACACCACCATCCTGCGCTCGCTGGGCGAGGACCCCGAGCGGCAGGGGCTGCTGAAGACACCCTGGAGGGCGGCCACCGCCATGCAGTTCTTCACCAAGGGCTACCAGGAGACCATCTCGGGTAGGGACGGGACGGGACGGGTGTCACCGCGGGGAGGGCTCCGGGCTGGGGCCGGGTGCTTTGACACCAGCCGTGGGGCTGGCTTTCCTGGTTTATGTCTTAAAATGGGCTTTGCTGCTGTACCGTCTGTCTGGTGCCCCTTCTAAGTCACCAGCAGTACATGTTATTACAGAAACCCCTCTCTGTCCCCTCCCTTTCCTCTATTTATTTGTTTTAAACTCCACTCTGGTGAAGTTCACATTCTGTCGTGAACTTCCGTGCTTCTGGTTTGGGTGAACTGAGCAAGTGCTTTTGCTTTCCTGGTATAAACTCTTTTGAGCTCTGGCATAGGAACTTGATGACTGTACCAGCCATCCCAGCCGGGCTGTGTTTGGAAGGGGCAGGAACACTCACTTCTGTTAGCAGGTGGAAGTGGTTTGAATTTTCTTAGAAAATGCCCCTTTCTGCTGGCTCTGCTATCAGGTGAGGATGAAACATGAGGTGGGGGAGATCCCAGCCCCATCTCAGGGTCCCAGCTGTGGATGCAGGTATGGAGATGTACCCCAGCCCCACATCCCTGCCCCTTGGGTCCTGTCCTCTTGCTGGCAGGAGGAGAGGAACTTGGGTGGGATTTGCGGACCTCATCAACAGCAACTCCAAAGTTGTCTTTTGGGTTCAGTGCAGGGCAAATCCTGCTTGAAAATTTAGGTTTATTACATCACTTTGTCTCTTAGCCCTTTAATGAGGACTGTATGCAGTACAAAGGGCTTGGGAAGCTGGGGATTTCCCCTGATGCCTCTTACAGTAAAAGGCCAGTTCCTGTTGTGCGTAGGGGATGCAGATGCTGTCAGCGAGGACCTTTGACTGGAAAAGGAGCGGAGCGTGTTCTGCTCTCTGGAGCTCAGCGCTGGGGTGTTGCAGCTGAATGAAAAGGCTGGACCGAGCGGATGCCTGGTGACAGGGAGATTCCTGCGAACACCTCAGAGCCCTTCTTGTAAGTGCACTGTGTTCAGCATAAAGCTCGGCTTTCATCTTTAGTTTTTTTTTCACTTCTCAGCTACCGTCTCTTCTGAGATCACAGGGCGTGTAACTTCCAGCACTAATTTACTCATGGCTGGCGTATGCGCTGGTGTTGTGCCCTGGCTTTCCCCAGGAACAGTGTTTCTACTTTGATCTTTGTTTTGCCTTTCTGCCCAAACCAGGTTTTCATGTTCACATCTGGAAATAGGCTCTGGGTTCTGGCAGTGGCCATCCTCGTTCATCTCTTCCTTTAGTCCTGCTGTATAGTGTGAAATGATATTTCTTAGGGTCTCACAGAATAATTCTTCATCTGCTAGGAGTAACTTTCCTCATTTGGGTACTGCATGTTACTACTGTTATAAAGCACAGGAGGTCTCTGTCATCCTGCCAGTCTCCAGCAGAAGGATTTTCTTTTTTTGTGATAGTTTCTGAACATGAATTTCTGTACTGAGCCTGGATGAGATTGCTACTCATCTTAAATCCTCTTGCTGCCAGTTTTGTGTGCAGAGCTACATGTTTTTCTAAGTTTTTTTTAAATAGCTTTTCTCTGCTCTGGTGTGGATTCTCTGCGACCCACTGTGTCCTAATCTCTCGCATACATTTCATTAAGCAGAGTTGTTCTGGATAGTCTCCTTCCCTGAAAATTCACACCTGGGAGAGCTGTATTACATCTGAGAGTAGAAAGTGTCACTGCTAAGTGCTGTACTCCTGGACTGCTTCTTTTCTTTCTAGGAAATAAAATGAAGCTGCGGTCTTAACATTCCTTCTTGTCAGGTAGGGAATTACTTTGCTTCCCAGTTACTCACCTCTTCTTGCACAATGCCCAGCTCCGGTCTTCCCACTCTTACTAGTGGAACAGAAGAAAGAGCTGTAGCTGAAGGAGGAGTCCACAGCAGCTAGCAAAGAGACTGGTGGACGAGTTGCTTGGGAGAGTTTATTTGGGAGTAACTTCCCCTTGGGAGGGTTTTAAACGTGTTGAGAAGCCTTGGAGCTAACAAATACAAAGCTTTTGGGAGCAGGGCTTGCTGTGGTTCTGCAGCTTCTGTGGTTTGTTTCTTCTGCAGCATCCTGATGTGCTGGTCACTTGGAGGCCAGTATCTAGTGCAGTGCCTCAGGGGTCAGTACTGGGGCCAGTATTATTCAATATATTCATTAGTGATTTGGACGAGGGAATAGAGTGTACTATCAGCAAGTTTGCTGATGACACCAAGCTGGGAGGGGTGGCTGACACGCCAGAAGGCTGTGCTGCCATCAGAGACCTGGACAGGCTGGAGAGTTGGGTGGGGAATAACCCAATGAAATTTAACAAGGGAAAGTGTAGAGTCCTGCATCTGGGCAGGAACAACCCCAGGTTCCAGTATAGGTTGGGAAATTACATATTAGAGAGCAGTGTAGGGGAAAGGGACCTGGGGGTCCTGGTGGACAGCAGGATGACCATGAGCCAGCACTGGGCCCTTGTGGCCAGGAAGGTCAATGGCATCCTGGGGTGTATTACAAGAGGAGTGGTTAGTAGATTGAGAGAGGTCCTCCTTCCCCTCTGCTCTGCCCTGGTGAGACCACATCTGGAATATTGTGTCCAGTTGTGGCCCCTCAGTTCCAGCAGGACAGGGAACTGCTGGAGAGAGTCCAGTGTAGGGCAACGAAGATGATTAAGGGAGTGGAGCATCTCCCTTATAAAGAAAGGCTGAGGGAGCTGGGTCTCTTTAGTTTGGAGAAGAGGAGACTAAGGGGGGACCTTATTAATGTTTATAAATATATAAAGGGTGAGTGCCATGAGGATGGAGCCAGGCTCTTCTCGGTGGCAAACAATGATAGGACAAGGGGTAATGGGATCAAGCTGGAACACAAGAGGTTCCGCTTAAATTTGAGAAAAAACTTATTCTCAGTAAGGATGACAGAACACTGGCCCAGGCTGCCCAGGGAGGTTGTGGAGTCTCCTTATCTGGAGGCATTCAATACCTGCCTGGACATGTTCCTGTCTGACCTCACCTGGGCGTTCCTGCTCCAGCAGGGGGATTGGACTGGATGATCTTTTGAGGTCCCTTCCAATCCCAAACGTACTGTGATACAACTGCCCGCCTAGCCAGGCTGTGAACTGGACCAGGAACTGGCTTGGAAGAGTTAAAAAAAAAAAAAACAACAAAACAAAACCAAAAAAAACCAAACAAAAAAACAACCCCCAACATAAAGCAGCCCTGACCTCTTGTTTTCTCAGGTTTACTTTGCAGCTTGTTCAGCTTTTTGTGTGGAACTCTCTGGATAGGCAGAGGTTAAAGTGGTGATTTGTGGGATGTGTGGTGGGGAGTGTGTTCAGGCTTACCATGCAACAGGCAGAAGAAAACAGTTGCAATAGCTCTAAGTACCATCTTTTCATCAGAGGTGGTGACTGTACAAAAAGAGCTAGAAGCAAGGTGCATTGCAATAGGTACCTGTCTTTGGCTGGTCCCAGCTGAGCTCACAACCCTTGTCAGCGTGTGGAGATACTGCTGGACCGTGCAGCCAGGAAAGAGGGATGAAGACAAACCAAGATAGTGAATGTCAGTACAGCTACAGGCTTTAAAATCAACTTTCTGAGCTTGTCTGCTTGAGCAGCTGCCTTGGATGGGCAGGAGAAAATGCATTTCTGATGGCATTTTAATTTTCCATACAGGAACACAAGAGTGATGTAATAGATATAATTGCACATGATGAAATACAGTGAATGCTGGAGAGTATAAAGTCGCAAATACACTGCAGAAGGTCTTCGGTGTTTGATGTGCTTGACTCAAGCCTCGCTTGTTGTGCGAACAGGGGGCTTATGTGGTTGCTCACAAAACTGAGCTACCTGACTGCTGCCCTGTGCTCTGAGGTTAGTGACTTTTGTCACCGAACACTTTTGGAGTGCAGTCAGGTTGCTGAAAGCTTTTGGGTATGGAGAAGGATGCTGGCCCTGCCTGCCCTGCAGCAGCTGGTCCTCCGGTGGCCTTGGCGGAGAAGACCAAGTGGTGCAAGTGGGGAGTTTGGCTTCAGGAACCCTGGTGGCATTGATTTGAAGGGACGCTTTTGGAAGCTGCTGAGCTGACAGTGTGGCTTCAACAGGATCAGCAAATGAGTATTGTTTTTGAATCTTGACAATTCAATCTTTAAGAACAAATTTTTTTAATCTTCTTGGTTAATATATGTCTGAGAACACAAATACATTGGGACATGTTTGAACATGCTGGACATTTAATCTCCCTTCCTTGGTGTTGTCACTTTGCTTCCATGACACCTGATTGTATTTTCACGCTCCTCACAGCTTAAAAAATCTTCCATACAACACTACAAATTTATCTAAATACTGTCTCTTATCTCCATTTAGGTTTTGGTGAGTAGCACTGAAGCTGATTCTGCTTTCCAGCTTCCACTATGTGTGTATTTCCCAGCTTGGTTTTGATAGTGCAGAGAGTGTTCCTGCTTTACCCCTTATTCATCTTTGCTATCTGTGTTCTGCAGCTGGCCAGTATTGTATTTCAGAGCCATTAGTAGAGTTTACTTGCTAAATGTCTGAATCTGTCTCCTATTATTTCTAGATTGTCTTTTCTCTTATTAATCCTGGTTTTACTAAAGGCCTCAGCCTCTTTTCTTTGACAACGTATTAAAATGCATTGATCTCACTTCTGTAGTACCAGTCAACAAGATTTCATTGGAGGAGCGAGGATACCTCTGGCGATTTCAAATAAGATCCATAGCAGTTTACACTTGGGCATTGTGTAGACTAACAGCCACTACACCAGAAACCACTTTGTGTGTTGGGAAGGATGACAGAGCAGAGAGGGTTTCAAGTTTTAATTTTCAATCTAGTTCAGTGCTTCTGCATGAGCATCCAAGAGCATGGCTTCTTTTCCAGAGTCAGGTCTATCAGCTTCATATTTCTGGGTGTAAATTATATTGTAAAATAGTAACCTGTTCTCTTGTTTAATAAAGGTGAACTGGGCTGTTGATACCTGATTGCCTCTAACTTTCTTGTGGTTGGTTCAGGTGATTGCCCACCCAAATGTTAAACCTTGAGAGAGCTCTCCCTCCTTTAGTAAAGGTTTAATGTCACACTCTTGATACTGGCTGTGAGACTATATAAATGTTACAAAACAAGTGTGTGCATATGAGTAAATACACGGAAATATAAGATTGCAGACAGTATTAACTTGTAATTAAAGCTGAGGACTTCAGAATCAATCTTGCTAAGCAGAATTAACTGGTAAGTGACAGGAAAGGTGAGTGTGGATGGTAGTTTCAAGAGCAAAATCGTAAAGGGGTTGGTTCTGATTGTGTAATCCTGTAGGAAACACCAGGCACAGGGCTGAACAAGCTGCCTGCATCTGCAGCACAAAATTTAACTTGTTTTCATGATCTGTGAGCCCTCTAAGCAAAATGCCATGTTCATTAGACAGTATAGCTGCTGTTAATGGTGATAATTGTTACACAAATAAAAACTGGAAGACTTTTCTGGTAGGTAAGTTAGCTTTCAAGCCTGTTGGCAGGTTCAGCTGTCCCTTCAGTGAGTTTTAATTGGGAAATGAAGATCAGAAATACTGGGAGAGGATAGCTTTGTTCTGAACCTCTGTGGTTTGAAAGGCTGCTTTCAAGCTTTATGTGCCTGTTGAACTATATAAATGTTGCTTTTGTTCTCTCACTAGTTTGTGTGCTTTTCCTATGGTGAAGGGTGAAAAAATGCAACCTTAATACTCTTTCCTTCATCTTCTTGTCTGTGTGGATTTTGTACTTTGACAGATGACAGTAATATAAGCTCATAAATTTTTCCAAGCCCACTTGGTTTGCTGCAGATGAGGCGTTACGCATTGCTACATAAAAATAGACAGTCAGTGCCTTAAACAAACAAAGCTGTTTGATCAGCAGTGCTGCCCTTTGCTAAGAGCTGGTGAGTTGCTTCATTCTTTCCTGGAAACAAGTTACCACTAGTTCTCTTGCTTCTCATAGCATCATTTTGGTTGGAAAAGACCCTCAAGGTTGAGTCCGACCATTAACCCAATCCTGGCACTGCCCCATGTCCCTGAGAACCTCATTTATGTGTCTGTTCAACCCCTCCAGGGATGGTGACTCCACCACTGCCCTGGGCAGCCTGTTCCAATGCCCAACAGCTCTTTCTGCGAAGAAATTTTTCCTCATATCCAATCTAAACCTCCCCTGGTGCAACTTGAGGCCATTTCCTCTTGTCCTGTCACTTCTTACTTGTGAGAAGAGACCAACACCCTCTATGCTCCAACCTTTCAGGTAGTTGTAGAGAATGCCACAGTCTAACCTATTAATAACTTAAACAGCTGCATTATTGTGGTGTGGATGTGACTAGTTTCTTGTATAATAAACCAGAGGGTGGGAGAGGTGGGTTTGTTCAGAGTAAGGTTCTTGGTGGTTTTTCCTTAACCTCTGTTCCCACATGAGTAAAACCTGTGCTGCTGAAACAAGTACTCGGCACAGTGAGGCTTCTGCTGGGAACCAGGACTGCAGGGTTTTGCAGGATGATCTCCCCTGCTCATTAATGCATAAGGAACACCAAGTGTGTCTGGGGTTTTGTTGCAATTTATGGAATCCTCTTGGATCTTAACTAGTAAAGGGCTCTGATCTCTCTGTGTTGTTTTCCCAAAGTGTTGTTTTGTCTTTGATATTTCCTTTGTTTCCCTTTCAGAAAGAGGTATGGATGGGGGGAGACTTTCTGCACCTTCTGTGACATGAGACATTGAAATGGTTATTGAAATCCCAATACAGTTTAATGAGCATCTCTAACTCCGCTTTCCCTCATTAATAAATCTCCTGGCAGAGGACAACTTCTAGGACCTAATCTTAGCTTTGTCTGAGAGTCTGCAAGAATTGATCCTTATGAACAGACTTTCCATGTTGCAGCGAGAGATTAAAGTGTATTATAGGAAAATAAACAAATATCTACAAATGATGGCCAGAATTAGTTGAATAGCGATGATGCTTTTCTCAGTCTTTGCTTCTATGAAATGTGCCTTAAACTACACATCTGGTTCACCACCCTTCTGGTAAATGAGGAATTCTAAAAGCAAAGCTTCCCATCTGAAGTTGAATATCTGTTTCTAGTCCCTTAGTGTAGCAGTGATGAAATCTGTGAAATATTAGTCATAAACTTGTAAATTCTTCTGTGTCTGAGGCCCTTCTTGGTTCCTGTTAGGAAGATATGTTATGGCAAGGAGAAACCACAGAGTGCCCATTTAATTTTCTCTGCAGCTTTTGAACTCTGCCTGTTTAAATAATAATGTGGCACCTTGGATTGTGTGTCTTTCTAGAGCTCTTCAAGATGTCTTGAAGCAACTGGCAGCCCAGACCACTCCCTTTCATAGCAACCTGGAGTCATTAATTTTCTGCAGCCGTGCGAACTGTCTTTATATGAATGAGTGTTTTTTTGTAGCCTGATTCTCTTCTCTGCATGCATAATAAATTCCTGGTACCTTTTTAATACTGAAAGGCTGCAATAATTTTCTTGTTTCTTCCCTGGAATATTTTCTGTAACTACAGTTATCCTGTAGTGTCATCACATGAATAAATAAAGTCAAGTTTTGATTTTTACATTTTACTGCTTACCCAGCAGCAACTGAAAGTTTGTTTTGTAGCAATTTCCTTCCAGATTTTATTCTGACCCTGTAGTCGGTTTCACTTCCACGTGGGCAGGTGTTTGACAGAGCAGGAGCCATGAACTATTACATCTGTTGTTGGATGAATCATAGAATACAAGGTTGGAAGAGGAACTTCTTCCTGAGAAGGACCCTCAGAAGGTATCTGTCCATATACCTCAGCTGATTTTCCCTTAGTGAATGCTTAGTCTCTGGCTCATGGCACTGCTGTTCTGGAGTATCCTCCAAACCACAGCCTGGTTTCCTGCCACTGCTTTTGGTGTAACTTGGTCCATGTTCCCAGGAGAGCAGAAGCTACTTGACCTCAGGGTGTACTTCAGTTTGATGGCTATTGGTGTCGTGTCATTTGCCCCACTGTCCTCATAGGACCTCTGCATCCATTGGCCTCAACCCAACCTTCTGGTGGCCTCAGCTGGTGACTCATGAGTCACCATGGAGAGTTTGGGGCTGTTGGTGAGGCCAGTCTGGAGCTGTGTGCTGCCTATCAGAGGACCCTGTGCCTCATGTCTCTGCTGGGATGGATGAGCTCAAGGAACACTATCAGGGAGTTTCTGAGCCTGCCTTTGTCCTCTTGGCACCAAACGATCCTCAGTCTGACTCCTGTGAAATGGAGCATCTTAGCGCCACGGGGAAGTACTTTATCTCCTGGTGAGAACAACCTGCATCACTTCAGTCGCCTGTCTCCCAGGCGCAGTACAAATGGGACATCTGATGGGCTGTGAAGCTGCTGCAGTGCTGCCACCCTTCATTCCCTGCACCTACCAAGCCAGCTGCTGGGTGGGCTCCGGATTCCTTGGTTGCCAGAGGTGCTTTTGCTTTCCTGTGTCACATTAAAGCCATGCAAATAGTTTCTATAGCAACAGGTCTTTTTTGCTTAGCTCTGACGCAAAATCCTGAAAGGTCTCATTCTGTCTTCATCCAGTTCTGATTTTTTTTTTCTTTTACCAACTCTTTTTTTGAACATAGAACAGAAAATTCTGCTCTGTTTCAGGAGTTAACTTACACCAGAGGCAGCTGTTCAGTTTTAACAGTCCACTGAAGCTTCTACAACAGGACTTGAACGCTGGGCTGAAGGAAAAATCAGCTGGAATAATCTAAAGAGTGCCCCAACTGTACATAGAATGTTTGTTCTTGTTTCCATCTTCCCAACCATGTATTTTAAATCTTTTCACTAACATGTGTCTGGGCTTAAGGACTTAACCAGTAACTCCCCTTAGCTTTTTGTGGGGTGGTGGAGAATGAAAATGGTGTTATTTGCAGTTTTCTTTAGCTTGTAGACAGGGCTTGGTGGCAGCTCCTGAGCACAGCTGTGGTGAATAAAAGAGTGAGGGGAGCAGGACTGAGACCAAGGGATGATGTGTGAACATGCCTGTCTCCTTGTGAGCAGAGGGGATGCTAGTCCTGCCCTACTGATGGGGGGAGGAATATGTAGGTAGTACTTGGAGGGAGTAAAAGTGTTGATGCATTTGAGAGGAAAAATGTCCTTTTTGTTTTGAGGAAAAGTAGCCTGTTGAGGAGGAGCCCACCTGAGCTGCAGGTGCCTTGTTTCTCAGGAAGCCAAGCCAGAAATATTTACTCCTTGCCCTTCTTCCCTCTAAAAGCTGTGCTGACTTCTATAATTTCTGCTTTGAAGATTCTAGTGCCACAGGAGGAAGGGATGGAAAAGATGTACTTGTGTTAGAAGGGAAGGTGAGTATCATCTTTTAGAGCTGAGAGGTACAGCCAGTGTAACACACACATTGCTCAGTCTGAACCAGAACAGGCCTGGGGAGGGACAATGTGACTTTTAGATCCTGCCATGAGTGGCAAGAGTAAATGTTGTGGGGTCTCCAAATGAGGAAACTGAAGTCATAGAGTAGTTTGGGTTGGAGGAGACCTTCAAAGCTCAGCTGGTCCAACCCCTGCCATGAGCAGGGACATCTTCACCCAGCTCAGGTTAGGCAGTGTGCTCAAGTAGGTAGAATGAAAGAACAGGAGAAGAGGCACAAATTTGTTCCTATCTTTTTTCTGACCTGCTTAATCTGAGGCCCCGTTTCCCTTTCTGTCCTTTCAGCTGCATTAGGTTCTCCAGAACATGTGCTGCAGGCTGAGCTTGTCAGGGACCCGTTTGCTGTTGCAAATTGAATGACTGGAGAGAAAAAAAGAGCAGACAAAGTGAGGTAAAATGGTATTGCTCCTCTGCACAAAGCGTTTGAGTCTCTGCCAAACTAGTCTCTCCTGTGTAATTACTGAAAGCAAGTGCTGTGGTGGGACATAGCATAGCATCTTGTTGCTGCTAATCTTCCCTAACTCTCTGTCACCACAAAGCTGGGATTTCAGAAGGAGGTGTAAGGATGGATAGGCTTCAAGCTGTGCTTATTTTGAGGAGAAGAGACTTTTGAAGAGTGAGCAGGAGGGACTGGAGCAGTATGGGGTGACAGGAGCTCTCAAGACTGGACACTTACTCAGGTAGTGGCTTTTAGTCTCACATTTTGTTTTATCTTTGTCTCCCTGTATCATCTGGTGGTTGTGAAGGGGCTGACACTAAGGTGGTTTCTTCCTTTATGGGCTCTGGCCCTTCTCAAGGAGTAACCGACACTGAATTAAATCAGCGCACCTTGCTGCAGGCACAGCTGTGCATTTTATGTGGCTGAGCAGGTATCATCTGTGATCTGGCTGCAGCTGGCTATTTAACATTAAAGAAATTCAAGGTGCAATAATGGCAAGACCTGTATCAATGAGATGTATCCCACAGCTCTGTGGTTATATTCTTGATGCACGGATCTGCTTGCTTACCTCTAAAACTCCCTTGGCTGTGAGGGGGCATTTTCCAAACCGCTGTAATTCTGGGCTGTAACTTAAGAGGGGATTTGCTAGACAGATGGATGATGTTTGTGTTTCTGTTTTCTTGTTTTAGCCACAGGAAGGATGTATTTTATTCCCGAATTTACCTGTCTGTTACATCACAAGTCACTTAACCTCCTTTTACCCCCAGCTTTAAAACGGCTGTCTCTATGATACAACGTGGCTCTTCAGAATTCTGGTAATAGTTATGTTCCTAAGATAAAGTTTGTAAGGATCTATTAAGATAGATATTTTATACATAGTGTGTATGTACATATATGTACATACACACTTCAGCTTCATGGCTGAAGTAGCTTCTGTTGTAGCTTTGGCCTTACACTGTGTCACACATTATCACAGAATAGTTTGGGCTGAAGGGATATTCAAGTGCCCCCCCTGCCATGAGCAGGGACATCTTCACCAGCTCAGGTTGCTCAGAGCCCCGTCCAGCCTGGCCTGGGATGTCTCCAGGGATGGTTCAGCCACCACCTCTCTGGCCAGCCTGGGCCAGGCTCTCACCACCCTCAGGGCCAACAATTTCTTCCTCCTGTCTGGCCTGAAATTACAATGACTTTTAATGAGAAAGTGTCTGTTTTCGATTGTTCTGAACAGTCCGCTGTGCAAGCGTGCTGACGTAAATCCATATCTAACATCAGGCTCCGATGCGCTCCTGGCAGGGCTGGTACAAGCCAAGCCGGTGGTCTAATAACAGCAGCAGTCACTCTGGAGATGCTTTGAGGATCTGTTTGGATTTTGTTTTAATAATGCTGGGCATAGTAGCAGGTTTTCTGAAGCCACTGTTTGCCTTTTTGCTGCAGAAATGGCATGTCTGCTGTGGGAGGGAGCGAATAACCCAGACGGTTGCTCTGTCTCCCCTTCTCTCTCCTCTGAGCCTGCTCTGTAGCGGATTCTGGCTATTCCTGGCTGAATTCATAATTATACAACTGCGTGGTTGCTCCCCAGGTAATCAAAATCCTCTCCAGCAGTGTTTGGTATAAACTAGACTCTCAAATTTGAAAAGCCAAATCATTTGCCTTTAGAGATGTGTTTCCTGGCCTCTTTTGTGCCCCTACTCCTGCTCCCTGACCCGATCAGAAACCTTCTGGGGTTCAGCCTCGCTGTCTTGCAGGTTGCCAGCCCTTCTCAGGAAAGAACGTGCATCGCAGGCAGAATATCTCGCGCCCAGTTTCCAGGGTTACCTGTGTAGCAAGCAGGAAATTAAAATGCTCCGTGATGATGATACATTATTGACAACAGATGGTGGCCATCAGGCATACGTGCGTGTCAGGGGAGGGCGGAAAGGCAAGTAGAGCAGACACAACCGTTAGATCTGTGTAATCGCCGCTGCAGGAGCTAAGCTCCGCTGTGAGTGAAGCAGGGCAGGTCCCGAGCACCCAGCTTCTCCTTCTGGTCATGGGACTCTGGTAGAAGTAACTCCAAGTAGTTGCTGGGGCTTCAAGATAACTTGTTTGCAGTGTTCCTTGTTCTGGTTTTCAGCCCTTCTGTACAGCTAGTTCTCTCCTGTATAGCTTTTCTCTCTTGTGCTTCAAAAGGCTCAGTCTCTTAACTAGAAATGCTCTACTTTTCCCTCTCGGAGCACGGTCCAGCTGCCTGCGATCTTTGTGGGGACTGTAGTGATCTGCTGTAGCCTGTGTCGGGGTTGCCTGGGGACTGCTGAATCCAGAAATTCAGCTGAGGATCTGCTGAGCTCTGGGACTAGCAACATGTCATGCTGTATGTTCCTTACCGAGCAGTCTCTTCTTCCTTCTGTCTTAATGGGTTTCTCCACCTTAACTCTCTGTTAGCTCTGAGGTACAGAATTAGCCTGGAGTACACACACACATGCCTGCTTTTGGTTCAGGACAGCAAATCTCTCCCCAATCTGTAGATACAGAGCTGTCTCTTTGACTTCTGTGTGTGTCTAAACAGCTGTTGGCTGGTGTGCTTTAGGGTGAAAAAGAAGAGCAGTTTGTTTGGGGGCAAAGCCTCCTTGAAGGTGGTGATGCTGGTGTTGAAGCATTTGGAGAAACTGCTGTGCCAGTTTAGCTGTTCTCAAACCCCAGGCTCAGCTTTGTGGTGTGTGGGAGCGCTTTGAGATGTGCTCTACTCAGCACTGGTGGTATCAGCTGGAGTCTTAATTGCTCCAAAGGTGCCGGTAATTCTGTGAAGACTGGACTTGTTCTAACCTGGGCTTAAACTATTATTTAAATAAAGCGCTATAGACTAACCCAGCTAGTACTGTGGCAGTCGTCTAGTTGTACACAATCCAGTGTACTTGTGGTGTTACTCCTTACTTGCCTCCCATATCTTGACCCTAAAATCTGTAATTCTGGGAGAGCTATGCTCTTGCTGCAAGCTTTCTCAAATACTGGCTGGCAGAACCTTCCATGCATGTGCATTTATTGTTTTGTGTCTTATTTCTTTAATACAAATGTTTAATTTCAGATGTTCTGAATGATGCCATCTTTGATGAAGATCACGATGAAATGGTAATTGTGAAGGACATAGACATGTTCTCATTGTGTGAGCATCACCTCGTTCCATTTGTTGGAAAGGTAACTCTTCCTCACGGAGCAAATGTGGGAATACATGATAAAAAACCTAAAGTACGTGTAAAAGACTTTGTAGCTGTAACTACAAAGCTTTTAAAGCTGTAAGTATTCACTGCTTACGGCTATGATTCTAGAAGTCAATGTTCAGAATACAAATAAGGAAGACCTCCTTAATGTGAGTTTTATTTGGTTTTAAGCTCCTAAAATATAATGCGCAACCTTTTCTAGTCAAAGTAATCTAATGGTCTCTGACATTTCATATCAAAGCTCTTCTTCGTGAAGCAGCAGCAAGCCTGGAGGGCAGACATCTTGATATTAAACCGACTCACCCTGTGCACGCTGGCTCTGATACGGATTGAGCTTCTGGCTCGGAGCCATCTGAATGCATATCCATCTTGGGACCCCCCTGTGAACGGAGCCAGCTTCAGATTTGCGACCCTGTCTTAAATAAGCCCAGTCAGGGGCTGGGTGGCCAAAATGGATTAGCGGGAGGCTTCTTATGTTGGGGCTCTCATGGAAGGGGCTGGTGTTTCAGAGGGTGTTGAAATTGTGATGCCAGCAACTTCAAAAAGAAAATAATTGCAGTTAAGCGCTGTAAACGTGATGAGGACTTTGGAGCGGGTGGTCCCTCCTGCACATCTCAGCCCCCTCGCTCCCATATCAGCACAGAAGGATGGAGCTTATTCTGATCCATCTGTTTTATCATGAAGCTGTAGAGTAGCAAGTGCTTTTGTTTTCTGTAAAATTCAATCAGTATTTCCAAGTAAACTGTCCTCCCAAAATAAAATACCAAACGGAAACCAGATGTTTATTTAGTTAAGTCAACTCAATTTCATTTGCTTTCTTTTCTTACTGGAAAACAAGGTAAATCCTTTATCTGTGCAAGTTTTCTGTTTCACCTATTCTTAGTTACACAAACTATATATATTCTTTGTTACTCCTGTGGCAATATATGCATTCTTTTTACATCTAGCAGTTCAGCTGTGTGGTATGGAGAAATCTCCTTGCAAACACAAAATCAATCCTGCTTGTGTAATGGTCTGCTAAATAACTTGGTATGCATCCAAATATTCTCAGACCAACCATTCTCCTGTTGGGTACATCAAACAGGCTGCAAACACTGACCAGTAGGTCTTGTATGTGCAGTTCTATCTTAAATGAAGTTAAGAAATTCACAAAAATACTCTGTGTGGTACAGGATTCAATGCTTTTTTCTGAGTTGTCTCTTTATCTGAAATGTTTCATGTCTTTTCAGGTGTCAGTGGGTTGATTACCCAACAGAAGTGATAGGAATGAGCAAGTTAGCCAGGTAATTAGGTGCACTGTGGTGCCTCTAACTGCAGGTACAGCAATACAGGGTTCTGAGGTGGGGCCTGTAGGCAAAGCACAAAGACACAATCCTGCCCTGACACTCCCCTGCTGTATCTTGGCTGATTTTTCAAGTCTCTGGTACAGTGACACAAATGCTGGTTTATCTGTTGTAACTGTAAACCCACTGGAATACAGCAGCCTAAGTTGCTTTCTAAAAACAAGCAGCTAAGTGGCTTTTCCCCTACCTTGGTATCTGAGCACTTCTCAAGAACTTTATCCAGTTCAGTGCAACCACGTGTTCAATAGGTATGTTCAGCAATTCCATGTTGAAGGATGGAACTTGACTTAGTCATACAGTGATCTATGGTACTCCTAATAGCAGAAAAAAATAATCAGTAAGTGCAGCCTGATTTTGGTGGCTAAGTACTTCTTGCCATCTGAACTTTTCCTGGACGTAAATCACAGTCCCTTTCTCTCCTGCTCCCTAAATCCATTTTGGGTCTTGAACAAAAAGTGTATTTATTGTAGATGAACAGTGCTGTGCTGAGTAATAGACAAATGTAATAGTAATCTGTAGCATTCCTGAGACTTGGAACATAAGCCTTGGCTCTTGAAGAGTTGTGTGTTTTCTCCCCTTCAGAAAACTTACCACTTCTGCACCAGGACACTGAGCTCACCGGGCACTTACAGTCTCCGTTAGCTCCACATGCTAAGACCTCTGGGCTGTTCCAGAGTCAGTCCTGGGGCAAACGCACATCTCATCCTCGATGCATGAGTTTCACGTGCATTTGGAAGCGTGGTTTTGCTTCTGTTAATGGCTTGTTCTCCTCTGCCTAGGTACATATTGGCTACCTTCCTAACAAGCAAGTACTTGGCCTCAGCAAGCTTGCTAGGTAAGTGTTAATGCAATGAAAGTGATGCTAACTTGTGAAAAGGATTCCACGCTGTGCTAACTGTGCTAATCTTTCTAATCTGGCCCCCCTCTAAAGCTCAGCCCACTTTGTGTCCTGGACTTGGATTTAGACCAACCCTCAGCATTATGTTTCTGCGGAGAGCGCAGATAAGTCTTAGAGCTCTGTGTTAATTCACATCAGTCGGCTGTAGTAGAGCTGTAACACTTTTGCACATTTGTCCAAAGTGCTGGTGTCTGCAGGGAGCACAGAAGCAAGAAAACAGAGAATTTGGTCACATTCTAAGGCAGGCCACCCAAACCAGTGGGGATCTCTAACTACTTACTACTTGTGTGTATATTGACTGATAAGAACAAAAGTCCTGAACTGTAAATGAGCACGTTCTCTGGATAGAAACTGAATCTAAAGCTTTCATCTGTTAGCAGACTCTTCAGATAAATCTGGCATTTCTTTCTTTCGCTCCAGACCTGCTGAGAGAGCTGTGGGTTAGGTTTTATGGATTAGATTCAGCTTAAGGAACAAAGCAATTATGATACACTTGAGAAATACATTAGTTATGTAAAACAGCTTTTTTCCTCAGCAAGTGCCCTTGGATCAGTTGTTGCAGTGAGTTTTCTTATAAAGTGACACTTTCTAGTTCTGGTGAGGAGGAGGATGGTTGATCCCTTCAATGAGCTGATTACTGGGGACTGGAGTGGAAAGGTCTCTTTTGGAGAAACGGATCGGAAAAACTGGCTGTAGTTCAGAAAGACCACGTAGGTTTTGCTTTTACGTTCCCCGATACATCTGTTAATCTTGCTGTTCCAATAATACTAATGAGAATTAGCCTTGTAAATCTGCATGCCTGCTGGAGTTTCTTAGTGGGTAAGAAATATGTAGGATATGGCACTGAAATGCTTTAAAGTCAGTCTGTGCTCTGCTCACACAGCAGTGAGTTTGCTTTGGAAGTGGAAGGGCTCTTGGAGGTCACATCTTTATTAATGTAACTGTGTATTACAGGCAGGGCTGTATTCCTGTCTCTAGCAGTGCTCATAGGAATGGACTTTGCTCTGATTAAAAGGCTGGAAGAAGGCAGTTCAACATTTATTTTTGTACCTGTTTTCTGTGGCGGTTCCTCAGTGCCCAGATTGTAGGACGAGGTTCTGAGCTGATGTCTGCGTGGCCCTTCAGGGCTTGTGTGTCGGCTGGCACTTGTGTGGCTGGATCTTTTTAAATTGGGAGGCTTTGTTTTTCATTTGGAGTTAGATTTCCAAAAGCAAGCATCCTTCCTGAAGAGACCCCGCCTTCAGCACTTGGTTTCATTCCTGCAGGGCTTGGATGCACGACCAAGGAGCACATTTGAAATACGCATCGGTTGATTTGTGCTTGTTCTGGTCTGTAGTTACCTCTGAATAGCAGAGGTATAAAGGAGCTCAAAACTGACTGATTTTTAATACAAGCACCAACGTGGTGCTAGAAGTGTACCATTTTCCTGCTATTTGTTCTCAGAGACATGCATGAATATGTGCAAGGCTTCCTGCGCTGTGCTTGAAACGTTAAATCTTGCCTCTTTTTCAAGTTGAACTCCCATGTACTGCAATAACGAAAGATTAGATTCTTGTATAACAAAATGTTCTCAGTTCTCACTTGTGAGCTCTCACCATGAAGAGATGGGTGGGCCGAATCGTGCTTCCCTTTCGTGCCCTGTATAATGCAACCAGTGTTCAAACAAAGATTTATGAGGCTGTTGGTGCTGTGGGCCTAATCTTTTGTAATAGGATTAGTCTAATGTGGTGAGTTTCTGTAGTTATGGATGACCTGTATGCAGTAAACAAATATCTTTCTTTGGATTTTTAGCTCAGGCTTGAAAAAAAAAATAACCACTTTTACATAAACATGCTTATAGGACTTATGCGCAACGCCAGTGTAAAAATATCAGAGCATCAGCTTGTTCCCTGTCCATAGATTTAATCTAAATATTATATTGCTTTGTTTGGAGTAGCTATAACGTAACCGCTTCATTTCTAGAGGGGAGATTCTGCGTGTAATTCTCTCTCCAAAACAACAGGCGAGTCTCATTGTCAGAAATGTTTCTTGCAGCCGATGCCTCAGGCTGCCAGCTGGTGTCTGGTTTTTGTCTCGTCCGACCAGATGAGTATTGAAGCTTCCTATAGCAACTTCTTTACGTGGCCACTTGACGTGTAATGAAGCATTTGAGGTTGGCATGAATAACCCATTAAGTTATAGAGCGGTTGTAGGACTTTTCTTAAATATGGGGGTTATAGTACTGTAGTTGTAAATGATGGTTGTGTTGCCCCACAAATGGCTTAAATTCAAAGTCATGTCTGATACAGGCACTGATCCCCGCACTGAAATGTGTGATGTGTGGGTGGAGAGGATCTGTTTTAAATAAAAACAAAGCTGTCTTATTGTTCTTAGTTAAATCTGCGGCTAAATGCAAGAATCCAAAACATCTCTTGCTTGACTTCTGGGAATCCAAATATCTGAATTGTCCTCAGAACAGCGTTTGGGTTAGATTGAAGCAAAAGGAGGTGATCTGACCTCCGTTCAAGGATTAGCTTCTGGGCAGCCTTTGGACATAGGTTCCCTTGCAACTGTGTGATGCAGGTGGGTGGTGGGACAAGTCACCCAAAAGTAACAGCCAACGGGAGAAGCGTGAAGGTGAAGTGACAGATTTGCCCCAAATTAAGGGGAAACCTGTCCCTAAAGACAGTGATGTGCCAAGGGGAGTCCATGAGCAACACCAGCGTGATATTGCATGGATTTCCAGGAAGGACACAGATCGGTGCAGCCGTCTTGTTTTACAGTGTCAAGTTTTAATTGTGAAGATCAGACAACACCCAGGTAGGAATAAGTTTAACATTTTCTTTTTCCTTTCTCCTTTAGGATTGTGGAAATATACAGTAGAAGACTACAAGGTAAATAGCTGAATTTTTAATTTCTGTTGTGTGCACTCCTTTGCTGGCCAGTTCAGGGTACTGGTGATTGTAAGTGGACTTGTAGCTGTGCAAATTTAAGTGTGAAGAAAAACACTGTGTTCTGGAACAGGTGTTTGTCATCTGTCATCTTAAGCCCCTGTGTTTCCAGTGAGGGGTAAAATGTGCCTGTGAAAATAGATGTAGGCAGCAACTGATTCAGAGGATAAATGTGGTACAAGACAGAGCTGCCAGGAATAACTAAACTAGTTGGGTGCTGCCGTAGATACTCTCCTGCAGATAATTTGAGAGGTGCCGTCAAGAATTCTTGTCTGAAGAGACGAAGCGAGAGCTGCTGTGGTATGGGCTGCCAGTCTGAGAACTGGAGGAAGTCCAGCGCAGGGCAATGAAAATGATTAAGGGAGTGGGAGCATCTCCCTTATGAGGAAAGGCTGGGGGTGCTGGGGCTCTTGAGCCTGGAGAAGGGGAGACTGAGGGGTCACCTTATTAATGTTCACAGATATATAAAGGGGGAGTGTCAGGAGGATGGAGCCAGGCTCTTCTTGGTGACAACCAATGACAGGACAAGGGGCAATGGGTTCAAACTGGAACACAAAAGGTTCCACTTAAATTTGAGAAGAAACTTGTTCCTGGTGAGGGTGGCAGAGCCTGGCCCAGGCTGCCCAGGGGGTTGTGGAGTCTCCTTCTGTGCAGACATTCCAACCCGCCTGGACACCTTCCTGTGTAACCTCATCTGGGTGTTCCTGCTCCATGGGGGGATTGCACTGGATGAGCTTTCCAGGTCCCTTCCAACCCCTGACATTCTGGGATTCTGTGAATCTGCAGGATCTGAAGCCTTGGGCTGGGCTCAGCGTGTTCTCCTCGTCCCGCAGTTAAATTTGGCCCATTCTTGGTGGCAAAATCTTAGTGACCATTGGTTGCCAGGGCAGTGAACAAGGGGGTGCTCAAGCTGCAGGACATAAAGCTTTGTGTGTAGGGAATGAACAGTGCAGCAGTAAAGCCGATGAACAAATATATAAAAGCAGAAAGAAAGAAAATAGAGGAGCAAGAGAACCTACCTGCGTAATAGGAAAGGCAAGAGCTGCTATAACAAATAAAGCTTATGCAATTCCTGCAAACGTGTAACACAAAATGACTCCCAGTATACAAAAGCAAAGAAAAGATCCATTCCAGGACACAAAACATAGATTTGGTGCTAATAAAATTTATTTAGGAAGAGAAGGGTGTTTGTGTGTGGTGGCGAGGATGCAATGTATGTTGGTTGTATCTGGCGTGCAGGTGGCAGCAATATATTGATGCTGGTCAGAATTAATGCTGCTGCTGCTTTTTTTTTCCAAACTCCTTGTTGTTTCAGTCCAGGAGCGCCTTACCAAACAAATCGCAATAGCCATCACAGAAGCCTTACAGCCCGCAGGGGTCGGAGTGGTTATCGAAGCCACGTAAGTTATTTCAAGTTGTTCCGCCGTAGCGCGTGGGCTGTGCGTGGTTCCAGCTGATTTATTCCCGTTTCTTCTAGGCACATGTGTATGGTGATGCGCGGGGTACAGAAAATGAACAGTAAAACAGTAACCAGCACGATGCTGGGGGTATTCCGGGAAGATCCAAAGACTCGTGAGGAATTCTTGACGCTCATCAGGAGCTGAAACTGTGTTCTTCTCTAAATGCACTCTGGAGATTGTTCTGTCCAGTGTCACTGTCTGTTCTTACTTGTTTCATACACTTTTAAACTAAATTGTTGTGAGTTGTTGTCGTAGTCTTTGTGCAGGTAAAGACTTCTGATGGCAAATGAATAAATGTAATAAGGTGGGCTCCTCCTGGATTTCCAGTGGTGCTGACATCACGGAATTACAAGCTACGAATGGGAATGTTTTTTCCATCTACAATGCAGAATATACTGCTGTTAGGAGAAAAGCAGGGCTTGGGAGTGATGTGGATATTTATGAAATAATTATGTTTATTAGAATAAATGCAGAGCAGCACAGGAACCAGTTAAAGGTTGTGGATCCTTGTAGGACCACTGATGCTGCGAACACTGTACCTCTGCTGAAAATGATGGCCCTGAAGTGTTTTATTACAAGTCCTGCAGTGGCTGTTTCAATATCTGGATATGTATGTTATACCTCTTGGAGATGTTACCTCTGGTGGTGTTTTATATATTTGCTAGTATAAACCCTCCTTTTTTTGGTGTGTTTGTTTTTGTTTGTTTGAGAAATTTAAAGAAAACATTTTTCCTAACTTCTTAACACATAGGGAATTAACTTCTAAATTATTTGAGACAGTCTTATCTCAGTATAAAGAGTTTTATGCACCTTTTTCTCTGTGCCTCGGAATGTCCGACCACTTCAACTGTCAGTCTCGTACCATTTTTAAGCAAACTTTTAACAGAGGGGAGGAAAAACACCCCAGTGTCTGTCTGCAAAGTGCTAAGATATCCAAAGAGGTTTTTAATGTTATTTATATGTTGAGCTTTCCTTCTCGGTTTTCCGTGGGTTAGACTGAGGAGCTAAAATGAGTCCGATAATCTGAAAATGAAGATTTCTCTTCGAGCGTCTCATAAATGCTGCACCAAAGGTGAGCGCTGCAATCCTGACCATGACACACTGTACCTCTCCGGTCATTTTGGGGCAAAGTAACCTGAAATGACAACAGCTTATTTCATAAGAGCAATTGAGAAAAGCCAATTTCCAGGGCCATCAAAATGAATTAAATGCCAGGGTCTTTTTCTGTGTATGTGGCAACCTCTGTATGTGGGTACAAAAAGTTTGTCCGCTGGACTTGGCTGGACTTCTTATACTTTGTTACAATTTTAATGGGTGTTTTGTAACTCTTAATTGGGAAAACATGAGGCGCAAATGAAAACCACCCTTCTCAAACTAAGCACAGGAGGCAAAAAAAATAAGATGCCAGCGTGTTGGACAGTTGAGGTTCCCATAGTTGTATGTGCTGCTTTGGCGATGAATCCAAGAGGTTCTGCACGTTAACCGAAAAGGTGGCTCCTGGTCTGGCAAGGTCCATCGTACCAACATTTGTCTCTTGCTTCAACCCACGCTGGAAATGAAATTAAAATCATGTCTGGTCAAATTTCCATTGGGCCTAAAGAACTTTAAAGAACAACCACCTCGTGTGTTTAATTACACTTTTACCTTGGTGACCTTCACACCGTTATTGGAACAACCTTGTTATAAAATCCTCTGTCCTGGATTCCTTAGAGTTAGGTGCTATAAAAGCGTTTGGAGTAAACAAGGTCCGTGTTGCACATTTATAGACTGCACTAACTCTATGGCATTTATTTTCCTTAAATGATTGAGAGCAGATTTTGCCATTTCTCAGTTCCGTACGTGTATCCAGCTGAAAAGCCTTAAATCTTTCTTGCCTGAAGTTCAGAGTAAGACTCTTTTCTCTTTTTAGCTCAACAACCATAAGGAGAATTAGAGGACCAAAGGGGCACACACTGGTACATTTGTTTCACTTTCCTCGCTTGAAGTTTGGAAATTAAATCTCTGTAAAACCCTGTCTTGCTCCTGAGGTAACAGAAAGTTGTGTTTTAACCACTTATCTCTATTCAGGATAAAGTTCGCATTGCACCACCACTTCTTTTAATTTCCATGTGACCTGTAGTCCTTAAAACATACCTCTCTATACTCGTGGCCTTGGATTTTGTTCATGTTTTTGTTGTTGTAAGACTTGGTGCATTTTTTTTTGAACATTAGTATGTTCAAATACACGAGCTTTACACCCAGTGTGTATATATGTATAGTACGTCCACCCTGCTGTTGTACCATGTAGAAGTCTGTTGTCTCTATACCATTAAAGCACAGTTTTATCCTTTGGAGTGGTAGTGTCCTTGGTGACTTGGGAGCGATGGTGTCACACAAGGAGGTGACACATGCTCTGTCCTCTTGGGTGGGGGCTCTTTGTGCACTAACAGGTTCTCCAAGGCTGTGATGAGCTGTTGGGGACATCTCTTTGGGGACAGAGGTTGCTGTTGTTCCCTGATGTGCCCCCATGTGTTGACTGGGCAGCAAAAAGCCCTTTGAGATTTGGTGTCACCTTCTTCTTTGTGGCCCTTTGTGCCAGAAGAATTGACAGCAAATACGAATCCGTCAGAGAAGGTGGGAAGCGGTGGCTGCTTTGGAGCAGCTTTTGCATGCATCAAGGCTCATGTGGGCTTATGGTCCTCTTGAGCACTTCCAAAGCCATTCTGGATGCCTCATCACACTTTACTGAGGAAACAAATGGTTCCTGGCCAACTGTTTAAATTACCTGAATGAATCTATCTGAACAGCAGATGGGAAGCAGGTGTGACCAGGGACCTTGAAGCTGAAGTCTCGGTTGGGTCACCCCACTGTGTACCATGCACAGCAATGAGCTCAGCCTGGGAATGGTCCCCTTGGGGTGGGGACATCATCTTAAAGACACTCCTGCCATCCTCCAGCCTCCCAAGATGCACATACTGCTGAGCTTCAGGGTGGAAAACCACAATAATTTACAGATCTCAGCCTGAAAAGAAGAAAGGAAATGCCTATATGAAAATTAGCAGTTGCTGCTTTAATCTTACCTGCTTCTCTGGGCCGAAGCACAAGGTAAACCAGGTCAAGGTGGGGGAAAAGGCAACCAGAGAAGTTTTTGGGATGGAGGATCTGCTGGGCTTTGTGTGCAAAGCTGTGACAGCCAGAAATGGAGGAGAAATGAATGAAAGCCCCATCCAGCCCTTTGTGGGTTTTTTTTTTGGGGGGGTTGTTTATAATTTTTGTTTTGTTTTTCCAAATAGTCCGTCCTATTTGGAAATAACCCTCCTGGGAAGCCCCAGGAGCATTGGCAAGAATTGTCTTTGTCATGGAGCTGAGTTACTTCTGTGTTTCCCAGGGCTGTATATTAAAGCTGGTAATTGTGGTGGGAAACGGCCTGTTTGCCAAAACAGGCTCTTCTGCAAGAAATGTTGTTGAAGTGTGGGACTGGGAAGGAGCCTGCCTGCTTTTGTGACCATGGGAAAATCTGTTTTCATAGGCGTGAAAAAAATGTTCTTCTTGAAAGTGTTTACAGCTCAGAAACCTGGAGGGGAGCAATAAGAACCAACTCTGAGAAAGAATCAAAAGCTGATATTGACAACCCCCCACCCTTGGCCTACCATGTATCTCAAGATCCCACCTGCTTTGGCAAGTGCTTCATTCACCACCTGATGCCCTCCAGTGGTACATGTTGCTTCTCAATTGTTTTCCTCAAGAGTTGTCCATATAAATGATTTCTTTGTGCTTTATTAATTGCTGTGATTTAATTTGGGGTGTCTCCCATCACCTGCACATGTGCTGTGGAGTGATGGGTCAATGAGTCCCCATTCTGTGCTTGGGAAGGTCCTGGTGCAGGCTCTTTGGTCACCTCCCCTTGGTTCCACCTTGTGGCACAGGTTTGTGCATCAGTTCAGGCAACTTCTCCCAGCTGGAGGCCTGGGAGGTGCTGAGTCCTGCTTGTCTCATGGTGTGAAGAATCTTAGAGTCACAGAACAGTTTGGGTTGAAGGCACCTTCCCAGCTCCCCCAGTGCCACCCCTGCCATGAGCAGGGACATCTTCACCAGCTCAGGTTGCTCAGAGCCCCGTCCAGCCTGGCCTGGGATGTCTGCAGGGATGGTTCATCCACCACCTCTCTGGCCAACCTGGGCCAGGCTCTCACCACCCTCAGGGCAACAATTTCTTCCTCATGTCCAGCCTGAATCTCCCTCCTTTAGTTTAAATCCATCACCCCTTGTCCTGTCACAACAGGCCCTGCTAAAAAGTCTGTCCCTATCTTTCTTATCATCCCCATTTAAGTCCAAAAGGCCACAATAAGGTCTCCCTGGAGCCTTCTCTTCTCCAGGCTGGACAAGCCCAGCTCTCTCAGCCTGAAGAAGAGGCCTTGGTTCCCTTGAGCTGTGGTGTGAATTCCCTACAGAGACCCAACTGGTGTGTCACTTGCTCTTCCAGCATGTCCTGCCTGTCCCTGATGTGGGAACTTGCTGGAGATGGGGATGCGTCTCCTGGAAACCCTGGGTAGATACCTAAGCCCCACTACATTGCTTGTGACTGGCCCTCCTGCTGTCTTCATGCTTCCAGGGCCATGGTAGATCTTTATTCTCCACCAAAAAACACAGTCTGAAAATGTCTTCTCCAAAGCACCCTCTTGTGTACGAGATCCTGCTGCTGGCCATCAAGATCAGTCAGGGAGGTGGCGAATAATGAATGCCCAAAGATGTGAGAGGTACCAGCCCAACCCAGCCTGTGCTGATGGAAACACAGCCAGCCCTGTGGTGGGGGCTTTGGGAGGGAGGTCTGAGGGGAAAGGGACCTGGGGGTCCTGGGGACAGCAGGGTGACCATGAGCCAGCACTGGGCCCTTGTGGCCAGGAAGGCCAATGGTACCTGGGGGGGATTAGAAGGGGGTGGTCAGTAGGTCAGAGAGGTTCTCCTGCCCCTCTGCTCTGCCCTGGGGAGACCACACCTGGAATATTGTGTCCAGTTGTGGCCCCTCAGTTCCAGCAGGACAGGGAACTGCTGGAGAGAGTCCAGCGCAGCCACCAAGGTGCTGAAGGGAGTGGAGCATCTCCCGTGTGAGGAAAGGCTGAGGGAGCTGGGGCTCTGGAGCTGGACAAGAGGACACTGAGGGGGGACTCATTCATGGGGATCAATATGGAAAGGGGGAGTGTCAGGAGGATGGAGCCAGGCTCTTCTCGGTGACAACCAATGATAGGACAAGGGGTAATGGGTTCAAACTGGGACACAGGAGGTTCCACTTAAATTTGAGAAGAAACTTGTTCCTGGTGAGGGTGGCAGAGCCTGGCCCAGGCTGCCCAGGGGGGTTGTGGAGTCTCCTTCTGTGCAGACATTCCAACCCGCCTGGACACCTTCCTGTGTAACCTCATCTGGGTGTTCCTGCTCCATGGGGGGATTGCACTGGATGAGCTTTCCAGGTCCCTTCCAACCCCTGACATTCTGTGGTTCTGTGAACCTGTACCAGCCAGCTGGGAAAGCCCCGAGAGATGGCTCTGGGGGTTCAGCAGCGCAAGTTCGAGCAGGACTGGGTGTCACAGAATCATAGAATCATTTTGGTTGGAAAAGACCTTTAAGATCAAGTCCAGCTGTTAACCCAGGATGTCTGTTGGTGCTGTATGGGTTCCTGAGCTGTTGTCCACATCTCGCTGAAGCCAAGTACCGCTCAGCATTTGTTAGAGGAGCATCAGAAGAGCTCCTGCCTTTCCTGGGGCATTTTACCCAAGGGACACCAAAATCCACTCTTTCTAGCCAAAAAAAATCTGCCTTCTGAGTGATTTAGTGGCTGCGGTTGGTGCCTCTGGTCATCTGGGAGGCTTTGTGAAGCCATCACAACCTTCCAGCAGCTCACGGATGCCTAATGAGCTCAAATTGCTCGTTACCTGGCCTCTGGTTTCTGCCCCTGCCCTTGAGCGAGTTGTGGGTGTTGGGACAGGCCCCCCAGCCACCGTGACCTTTGGGCTTTGGCTGAGCCCGTCTGCCCAGCTCCGGGCAGTAACCACCGTGAAAAGCTTCGCATCCCAGCTGTGTTTAAAGTCACAGCCGTGATGTTGTATTTGAGAGGATATAAAGCATTAAAGCTCTTCTTAATAAATCTTGGACTGGGCTTTTAAGGAGGACAGCAAATAAATCACAGTATTCAAAGAAATGTTGCTAAAATACCCAAAGAACATCATCGCAAGGATTGGGTTTTTTTTAAACAACTTTGTATTGTGTTTTTGCTGTTGGGGCTTTGCAGGGGTGGTGCTGGCAGAGTGAACTGTACCACGTTACATTTATTTGCTCTGCTTCTCCGTCCTGAGCTTGCAACAGCAAAGCAAAGGTTGAAAATCCACCAGAACCCAGGCCAAATGAGCTCTGAAGGGCTGTCAGCTCTTTAAAGAAGTGCTAAGAGAAACCACAACGCTGCTTCTTTTGCCCGGGCTGTACGGATGCCGCCGAGGGAGCAATTCCTGGGTGGGTTCCCACCACCCAACCATCATGTGTGACATGGGGAACCCTTCACTGGGTGCTGCGGGAGGATGCTGGTGCCTCATCTCCATCCCACCCTGGCCATGAACACCCACACACCCTCTGAGCATCCCCTGGAGAAGCTGCATCTCACCGTACAGCTGCCTTGTCCTGCGACGTCCGCAGCCGGGACACGCTGCAGAGCACCGGTGTGTAAGGAAAAAGGCAACATTTCCTTTTCCTGTATGAATATGGTTATCAGCTTCCAGCATTGGTGACCGTATTACAAGCAGATTGGTGGGGCGGTATCGTTATGAGAAAACAAATGGTAAATCAGTTTTTACCTATTGTTTTACTTACTACAGGGATGAAGAGATCGTGCTTTGTGTGTTTTCTGCCACAGCCAAAAATATTGTGATATTGATACAGTTCTGTAGCTCGTAGGTATGTTAATTATTGGAAAACAAAAACTTTGCCTTAAAAAACTGCCCTGTTGGTGTCACTTTCAGAATTCATTTAGGATCTCATTTAGTTTTAAGGTTGTGCAGGGTGACAGCCCCGATGGGGACCTGAATCACAGGCTGCCTCCCCAAGGTCTGGTCTGGACCCTCCTTCTCCAACCTCTTCTCATCACCTGGGAAAATAAACTGGGAGGGAAAAGGATATTGTTGCAAGGAGCCGATGCAGCTGGAGGAGAGAAAGAGGAGGATGGGGAAGGTTGTTGTGCGGAAGCAGCTGCAGGAGGGGTAGGTGGAATGGGGGTTGCAAAGGTCCTGGCTCTGGCTGGGTGATGCTGAAGGTCAGAGGGGACCGACGGCCTGTCTGGGGACCAGCCGGGGACACACAGTCTGTGGCTCCCTCTGCTGAGCCCGGCCCCGAGCTCTGCTCACTGCAGGAGAGGAGCAAGAGCTTTCATGGAGGCTGGAAGTGCTTTTTTCGGGAGGTCTGGGGTCACCCCCATGTCAGTTTGGGGGCATGGGGGGTGAGAGAAGGGGACCCAAACCCTTGGCTGCATCCCGCTGCCGGGGATGCTGCCCTGGGGAGCAAATGCCCACCCACCCGCACCATCTTCACAGGGATGGAGATAGAGCTGGTTCATCAAAAATCAGGGGCTAACCTTCCATGATGATATACTTTTAAAATTATTACTATTATTATTATTTAAAATTGGCCAAAAAGTCTATTTTCTGTAGAAAAGTGGGAATTCTGGCTGAGCTGGGCAATTTCTCCTCTGACCAGGCTCTGTCAGCGGGGATGTTTTCTTAGCGAAAAGATGGAAAACAAACGTCTGCTTTGCTCTTCCAGGCTCTGCCTGCGCTGGGCGTTGGGCTCCGTCCTCGGCAGGACAGAGACGTGGACCATCCACCACCGAACTGCTCCACTCGCTGGTGCCGGCGGCTCCACCAGGACCCAGGAAACGGCCTCAAGTTGCGCCAGGGGAGGCTGAGGTTGGATATCGGGAACAATTTCTTCCCCAAAGGGTTTTTGAGCATCGGAACAGGCTGCCCAGGGCAGTGCTGGAGTCACCATCCCTGGAGGGTTGGACAGAGATGAGGTTCTCAGGGACATGGGGCAGTGCCAGGGGTGGGTTATGGTTGGACACGATGATATTGAGGTTCTCTCCCAACCACAATGATTCTATGATCACTCTTTGGAGTAGGTGTAGAAAAGACCCTGTTAACAAGATAACCTGGGGTTATCCCACACCTGCCAGGGATGACGTGGAAACGCCCACAGCTGCTAAAACAGGGGCCACCAGCCTTTGTCCCCAAGAGCTGGGTGGGATGTGGACTGCAGTGTCCGTGGGGCGGGAGAACGGGAGCCCAGCTCCCCCAGGCTGGTCGGGGCTCAGCGTGGTGCAATGCGGGAGCACAGGTTGGTAAAGCCTTTAGTCACCAGTCCTGAGCCATCCAGCGGCTCCTGACAGCACGGAAATGCTGGTTTTCCCCTTCTCCCTTTTTAAGCCTTTTTCCAGGTCACCCACCAGCAGGACCCGCAGAGTCCCCCAACCACTGGGGACATTTCTTGGAGCCTTTTCAGCCCCTCCGGCTCCAGTTTTCCATCTTGGGGCTTTTTCCTTTCCCCTTTCATCCTCTATTAGTGCAACAACCCCGTACTTTGAGACCGGCAGGCACGTGTACGTGGAAAGGCAAAGTGCTTATGGCATTTCGCTGGGGTTTGGGCAATGTTTTATTCACGGCGTTGGGAGGGCCGATGGACGGTGGGTGCAGGGAGCCAGTGTGCATAGAACCATAGAACAGTTTGGGTTGGAATGATGATTTAGAGCTTGGAGTTGTTGAGAAGGTCCTGCAGGAGCTGTGCTTGCTCAGCCTGGAGAAGCAGAGGGGGATCTCACCGATGTATCTGATGGGGAGGATAAAAAAGAGCTACAAGAGGCAAGGGCCATGAGCAGAAACACAGGAAACCCTGCACCAGGCTGCACATAGAGGTTGTGCGACCACCACCCCTGGAGATGACCAGCCCTTCCCCGAGCATCCTGGGCCAGAAGTCACGGTTGTGTCCCTGTCACCCCTGTGGCCACGAGCCACCTCAGAGCATCCCCCCGGCCACCTCTGGCCCAAAATGTGTCTGAAAGGTGCAGATTCTAAGCCTAGAATCAACCCAGCCTCAAAACCCGACCGAAACATCTCCGAGCCGGTTCCTCCGTGCGCTCCACAGCTCCGGCCCCAATTCCTGCCCGTTTCTAAAGCAAAATATCCCGTCTCTAAACAGCTCCCGGGGTGTGGGCGTCCCAAAGGGGCAGCCAAGGGCTGCGTGGGGAATGCGGGGGATCCATCAGCACCAAACTCCTGCCATGGGTTTTATATAGATAATAACCACACATCCCTCCCCTCCCATACCCCACGGGGCCGGCCAGTTCTTTTATTCTATTATTATATATATATATTTTTAAAGTACGAGGCCACCTGCCAAAAAGAGCGTAAATAAGGAGGCGCCACACCCCAGTGTTACAAAACCTTGTATTAATCATCTCCCTTCACTTTCAATATGCCGTTGATATGAAATATAGCCATGATTCCTAGTTACATGGGAGGAAATGAGTAATAAATACATTGGAGCAAGTGGAAATCACGAAGGGTGTTTTCACTGGGAACAACATATGAAAACTGTACACTTGCAAAGACCGGCATCTCCAAACATTAGTATTTCTTTATATCAGGAAAGCTTTTACATGTAACAAACATGCTATTTCCATATATGACAAAAAAGAAAAAGAAGCTTTAAAAAATATGCATTGCTCGGCAACATTAACTAGGCAAAAATAGTTCTTTGTGCACTAACTTTGTACAGAAAAACCAGGACTCAAGGCATGCATGTACAATAAAAGGCTGCCCGGGAACGGCATGCAACAGAAAAGAATTCAAAGCTTTTTAAAGTAAGCTTACAATATGCATAAATACATAAGGGTTATATATATTAATAAGGGAGGAAGTATTCTGTTTAACATTATTAACATTCCTGTGTTTTTTTTCTTCCTATTCCTCCCAGAGGAATACACATTCACCTTTAAGTAAAGATAAAGGAATACAAAAAATAAAACTCACTTTTGCAAACTCTGATGACTCGTATAAAATCAACTTTAGTGTTATCGTCGCTGTGTGCAAATTATAGACGTCTGCAGGACCCACTTTCCATCAGGCACATTCAAAAGAAGCCAAACCAGGGGCACGGCCGCACCCCGACATGGAGAAAGGTGACAACAGAAAGAATTTCCCTAAGTGCTGACCAAACTCAAGCTTTGCTCCACGTAAAAATCACAGTTTTGGATTTGTTTCATCCTGCTGGATGCTGGCCGGGCTTAACCCCCCCCCCCACCCCGCCCCATGCATTTACAATGAGCTGAGCAAACCAAAGCAAAGCCCAGCTCAAGTCCAGTCGAGCTCAGGCCTTGTCCCCGGGGAGGGGGTGGACACCTTGAAGGAAAAAGTGTATTTATGTTATTATTTAGTGTTATTTCTCTCCCTGGGAGCATCCGCCGGACCCAAGGCCACTTGGGCGCTGAGCTGCCCGGCCCCCCCGCTGCAGCCGGGGACGGTTCGGGGGAACAGCACCAGTAAAAGGTCCCCGGCGGGTGCTGGGGGGACAGGGGACAGCGGGGGGGGGGATGCTGCCCACCCCAGGCCAAGGTGCCACGTCCCTCGCCACGACGCGCACGTGGTACAAAAACACGTGGGGGGTGAATGGGTGAATAGAAAAAAGAAAGGCACTGCCGCTTTATTACTAAAGATTTGACTTCACAGCCTCACTCATGCAACTGTGGTTTGTTTTCTTTGTTTTGTGGTTTTTTTTTTCTTTTTATAAATATTTTTTTCCTATTTTTTTTTTTGTTTAAATTCTTAGGCTGGAGCTCTGCTGCCTGCACTCAGCACAGGCACCCAGAGCCAGGCAGAACGCAACCAAAGCCACTTTATTATGTTACTTAAAAAAACCCCCACGAAACGGCAAACACAACTAAGTCATTATTAACCTATACACTGTCAATGGAAAAGAAGCTTTTTGTGGTTTGTTATTTTTAACAAAAGGAAAAAAAACCCAACAACATTTGAATTATTCGGTGGTTGTTAATAACAGACATTATCATGGTTACCAGCCATAGCAAGTTAATAGGAAATCTATCCAAAGTAATATCTCTCAGCAATCGGATAACCTCTGTTTCTATAGTCGGCGAGGGAATAAATAGTAATTCAGCTCCCTAAATATATTTGCTACGGCTGTTCACACCTCAGTTTCGGACACCCTGGGGTGCTCGGGGGGGTGACACAGGTGTCCCCCCCACCCAAGTCCCCACTTCACCTTCACCTCCTCACACCTTGTCAAACCTCCCTCGCTTTCGGGTTTTCCCTTCTCCGCTCCCCCCCCTGCACATCTCCCCATCCCCTGCCTGCCAGAGAACGGGACACCAAGGAACAGCAAACAGAAAACATCGCGTTTGGCACTTCTTTTTTTTTAAAAAAAAAAGAGAAAAAAAAGAACCTAAAAGTGCTGCACTGCAAATGGGTTCACACATCTCCCATCCCCGCCGGTTCCCCTTCGCCCCCAGCCCCGCTCCGGTCCGTCCCAGCCCATAGGCACACACCATGTTTTGGGAATATCGCCGCTCCCACCTATCCCCTCCCTTTAGTTAATTATCATGTTAGCACCGGGCCCAGCGGAGCAGAGGGATTGGACTGGATGATCTTTCGAGGTCCCTTCCAATCCCTGACATTCTCTGTGATTCTGTGGGCGAAGCCGTCGCTACGCCCAGCATCGCCCCGGTGTCGCTTTGAGCCCAGGCCTGAGCAGCGCTGTGTCGGATTTACCTGCTTAATGCCCTCGGACCAAATTTAGCTCCCTGTTATAAAAAGCAACGCAGCAGCGGGCGAGGAGCAGCCGAGCCGCTGCCAACTACGTCTCCTCCCCGGCGTATGTTTAATACTGAGAAAATGACGCCGTGAAGCTGCGTTTTGCTGCCCTTTAGGGCTTGTTTTTTATTTTTTAAAAAATTTTATTTGGCTAAATAAATCTGCACGCTGACTCCCAAGCCTCCTTCATCCCTTCTCGGTCACCCCAGGGCTGGAAAAGTCCCTCATTGCTGGGTTTGGGCAGGCGGGGGGGAGATGTGTAAAGCCACGGATGCAGCATCTTCCCGGTACCCACGCAGGCAAGACAAGAGACACAGAAACTCACCCAACGTCCCCCCCGCTTTGCCGACATCCCCCAGGACCCCCCACTGGGCGAGATGACCCCCCTATCCCTGAACCCCAACCTGCATCGGGGCCGCAGGGATGGGGGGACCGACCCCCGCACCCGGCGGGTGTCACCCACCCTCCGCTGCCCTGTCACAACGCTGCCTCAAACCTGCGGATGCTCTTGGCTAAACTGAAAGGAAATTTTGGGGTTATTTTATTTTATTTTATTTTAAATGTGGGCTCGCAGCGCAGCGAAACTCAAAGGATGGGACCCCTGGCCCCAAAGGCTCCGGTGGGACAGGCAAATCCCCCAAAGGGGTTTGTTTTTTTTGGTCACACGCACCCATATGATATTTGATATTAATTTGTATCCTTGTCCAGAAACAGGGTTTGCCCACGGCGCTCCGGTGAACCCCCATTGTCAGCACTCTCCTGCCACATCCCCCACACCCTCCCCATGCGTTTGCATCATCATCATCATCACTGATATTTTTTTTGTTTGCCCCCCCCCGCCACTTAGCATGGATGTAATAAATGACAACACAAATTCCAAAGTCTAATGATATGTTCACAAGGACAATCTACACATTCACGAAATTAAAACAGGAGAGAGAGAGAGAGAGAGAAAGAGGAAAGAGAGGAGAAAGGATGCAAAGCGCTCGCTGAGGCTCCCGGAAGCCCCGACCTCGCCGCTGGACCCGCAGCAGTTGTTGTTCTCCCGGCCAGCGTCCCCGCCGCGACGCCTTCTAGATCGTGGAGGTTCGGTCGACACCATCTGCAAGGGGAAAAGAGGATTAGGAACAGCCCCTGGTGAGCGGCCGGTACCCCCCAATTTTTGGGGATGGACCCCCAGAGCATCCCCAAGTCACGGTTCTTGCGGCGAGGTGGCACCACGGGGCCATCCCCCTCCCGCCACCTCCCCGAGGGTGTGCAGAAGGGTTTTGAGGTGTCAGTTCTCTGCTGGTGTCTTTGTGCCACCATCTGTCCCCATGGCAGCCCCCCCCCGAGTCCCTGTCCCAACACCACTCCAGGCTCCTGCCATGTCCCTGTCCCAGGAGCTGGGTGGGTTTCTGGGCAGCCTGGACTCGCCGCAAGGTGGGTGCGAGTCTGGGACTCCCCCACAGTGGGACAAGTTCAGGACCCACTGCCCAAGTTTGGGGATGGAGCCGGTCCCAGGGGGGACCTCGCCCCCCAGCAAACCCAGCCCTGCAATGCCCGCGCTGCAGAAGATGCAAAATCTGAGGATAATGGCAGGAAAAAAAGCCCCCAGGGGTTGTTTCTGCCCCCAAAGTGCCCCCATCCCCAATGTCCTGTGACAGCAGGGACACGTCCAGCCACAGCCCCCAGCCCAGGAGCGAGGGGTCCACGACCCATCCCAAAAACGCACCAATGACCCTGCTGCCAGCAGCCCCCCTTCCTTCACCCTCCCCAGCACCAGCAGCTCTTTTGGGGCCAGAAATCAACATCCCAAACAGCGTTTCCAACCCTCCAGCCCTTTACCAGCCCCGACCACCCCCCGTTCCCAACCCAAACCCCCATATCCAGGGTGGAGAGCGGCGGTGGGGGGGCAGCCCCAAACAGAGCACCCCCTGTTACGCTACCCAGGGCATCACCACCACCACCTCCCTCCTTAAGACTAAAAACAAACAGGTTTGTTACGCCTTTTTTTTTTTCTCCCCCGAAAGGTTTATTATTTTAAGAGCTATTTATAGCACGACCGGTTTGGAGAGGCTTGGGGTATGCGACCTGGAAAAAATAACTCGGAGGAACAGTACCCTGCGGAGGAACAAGACAGCTAAGCCTCGCCTGGGCACACGCTGGAGAAACGCTTCGGGTGACACAAGTGTCCTTGTTTTCCCGGCTGGGGATGCTGCGGTGGCACTGCCAGGGTGCCGCTGCCTCTCGCAGTCCTTGCTCTGGCGTCCCTGTCCCCGGGACAGGCTGTGGCATCGCTGCAGGGAGCTGCGCCGGTGCTGTGACCCGGCGGCACGATCCTCCCCAAAGGATCCCATCCTCAGCTGTTTGGTGCAGTCCGGGGATTGCCAGGGGTGAGACCACAGCTGGTTTTTCAGGAGGGTCTGGGTGATGCCGGTGGCCACGCTCATCCCACTGCCGAGGGGTCATCGTCCGTGTTTTGGGGTCCAGCGCATGGGCAGCGGGTGCTTGCGGTGCTGGTGATTTTTGCCGTGCTCGCCTCTCCATCTCGCTGCCGCTGCCTTTTCCAGCTTCCCTGCCCATTTTTCTGCCTCATCCTCCCTCCCCGTGCCCGCTCACGCTGCTGGCACCCGCGGCCGCCCCACGTGCCGGGAAGGAGCCGCCGGCACCCACGGCACAGCGCCCGGCACAGCGCCCCGCAGGCTTTTAGCCTTCGGCCTCGGGGCTCCCGCACCCCCCGTCAAACAGGGGACACTGGTGGCAGAAAGGTAAAATCCTCCAAAGCCTGTGAACCACCCGAGCGCTCTGGTGGCAAGGGCTTTATCAAGAAACTAGTAACAGATTAGCGAGCTAATACTAATTATTATTAGCAAGCTAACTAGTGGCTAATAAGCACAGACTCCACTAGTGCTGGGTGCTGTGTTGGGTTTTACCCCTCTGCCCCAGCTGCTTCACCGAGAGAAGCCAATGTCCCTGTCCAACTTCCCTTGGGAGCATCGCTGGGAGCATCCCTGCATCCAGCCGCGCCGCCATCCCATCCCCTCACAGCCACAGCCTGTCCCAGGTTTTTGGGGTGGCGGGGGGCTCGGCGGAGGCGGCGTGGACGTGCTGGAAGAGCCCCAGGAGGAGGGAGTGCTCACCGCTGAGCGCGTGCTCCGTCATGCTCAGGCACAGGGACTCCAGCCTGTTGTTGATGTCAGGTTCTGTCACCGGCACCTGGAACTCTGCGGGGACAAAGGGACAAGAGACCTTGGTCAGGGGATCCTTCCTGCCCCCCACATCCCCAGCCTGTGGGTGCATGTGGGGTAGGAAACCACCTGAAAGATGCCCCAGGAGGGTCTGACCGCGTGGCCGGACTACGGCAAGTGCTTTGCTTCCCAAGGCAATCACCTCCAGCAAGGGACGTTTGCAAAAAATAGACATCATCCCCCTCTTCCTTATTGATAAGGGTCAATCTGTGGAGAGTCAATGTGGAAGGTGGATGGAAATGAGGGGTCCAGGTTCGAGATGCTGCGGGGGGAGCTGGGGTGAGAGCGGGACCCCCTGCCCTTGCACAGGCCCTGCAAAAATCCTCCATGTGTTTAAAATGCTGGAGCAGCCGCCGGGAGCAGCGGGGCCGGGAGCTGCCCGTGCAGGCAGCGCGCAGGCAGGGTGACGCTGGGACGTGGGATGGCAGCACAGACCGGCAGAGCTGCTGGATGGCTCTTCCCTGGCCGGCTTGGCTGCCACTTGGTCGCCCATAACCCTGCTGCCACGTCCCCGGGTAGGGGGTGAGCATAAAAACAGGCAGAGGACTAAGTCTGGTTTGCTGTGATGCCCAGGGCTGATTGTACAGCACCAAAACACCCTCCCCTTTGCAGAAAAAAGCTTTGCAAATACAGCTGCTGCCACTGATGGACAACATCTCCTGCTGGCCACCAGCTGCACAGGATGAGGTCCAGGCGGGCTGAGGTCCCCACAGCCCAAGGAAAAGTATTTTGGGAGCCCAACCCCACATTATTGCTTATTTTCCTCGCGACTTGGTCTGCATCTTCGTCTCCCTAATCCTCCAATGTCCTGATTCACCACAGGCTAATACGCAAAAAGAACCCTATTAATTCTCCTTCACCGCCTGCAGAAATGTGCCCTTGTCCTGGTGTTTAATCAGTACTCAAGAACAGACACTGCTTTTGCTGTACAGGACATTTGCCACCTAAATTATGCAGCTAAAACACCACAGGCTGGCGATGCAAGGGGAGCTGCCAAGCTGAAACCATGCTGGAAGCTTATGGATGAGTTTTAGTTTTCTAGGGGGGTGTAAATCCCTGTCCTGTGGTATAAATTGTTATGGTAAGTGAGTTGGTAAAAGAAAGCACATTTAAAGGCTAATGAAGAGAAGGCGCCGGCGACACCTTATTGCAGCCTTTCTGTACTTAAAAGGGGCTGATAAGAAAGATGGGGACAGACTTTTGAGCAGGGCCTGTTGCAATAGGACAAAGGGTGATGGTTTTAAACTAAAAGAGGGAGATTCAGGCTGGATATGAGGAAGAAATTGTTGCCCTGAGGGTGGTGAGAGCCTGGCCCAGGTTGGCCAGAGAGGTGGTGGATGAACCATCCCTGGAGACATCCCAGGCCAGGCTGGACGGGGCTCTGAGCAACCTGAGCTGGTGAAGATGTCCCTGCTCATGGCAGGGGGGCACTGGGGGAGCTGGGAAGGTCCCTTCAACCCAAACCATCCTGTGATTCTATGAAGGGATACACAGAGAAAAAAACATGAATGTCCTCATGGGACGGATGCTCCAGGTTTGTGGTCAGGTTCAGCAGGAACTGCTCCGAATCAGAAAATGCTCCTATTTATGTGACCATATTTTTGCTTTTTTGGGAGGAAACACCAACATGGCAACATTTCCTTTCAGGTGTGTTGTGAAATGAATTTCCCTCAAGTGCAAGAAGGCAGCCCCTCCGTGCCAGGAGCAAGAAAGGTGATAGAAGAGCTACTGCCTTCCCCACCTGACACAAAACCCACAAGCAAGCTAGAACGCTGTCGGCACTGTTATATATAGGGCCAAGATGTTATATCACAGAATCACAGAATGGTTTGGATTGGAAGGGACCTCTGGAGATCCCCCAGTCCAACCCACCTGCTCATGCAGGGTCACAGAGCAGATCACACAGGTGGGTCCAGGCGGGTTTGAATGTCTCAGAGAAGAAGACTCCACAACCTCCCTGGGCAGCCTGGGCCAGGCTCTGGCGCCCTCAAAGTAAAGAAGTTTCTTCTCATATTTAAGTGGAACCTCCTATGTTCCAGTTTGAACCCATTGCCCCTTGTATTATCAGGTCAAAAGTCCCTCCAGTGATGTCTCTGGTTCAATCATCCCAGTAACCCAAGCAGTGTCTCAGACACCCGGCTCAGGCTGTGACAGCCGCTGCTGCAAGCATGGCTAACAGGGTGCAGGAGTGTGGCTCCTTTCACACAGCCTCCTTTTGTCATACTGGGCTGCAGATAAGCGAAAATCCAATTTCTGCTTCCTACCTGGCTGCTGAAACATCAGCATGGTCTGCGGGGAGGTGTGGACCGGCAGCGAGCGCGTCCTTTGCACCGAGCTGTGGCTCCGGCTGGGCATGCTGTTGCTGCCCCCGGGGTTGGCAAACCAGAGGTTCTGCGGGAAGGAAACAAGAAAACATACAGGGATGTAAAACAGAGGCTTCCGTGCCGTGATTTTATAACATCTTGGGCTCATCAATCCCCTCTCCACCTCCTGGTTTGCCCCCGTCCTGCCGGTCCCTTTTCCGCACCCAGATGCATGGAAAAAATTCCTCTCACTTGCTTGACTTGAACTAAAGAATAAAACAAATACAAAAGGGGAAGGGGGGAAGGGAGAAAAAAAAAGGGAGAAAAAGCTAAGGAAGCTTATAGGGATGGAAAAGCTGGAGAGATGGTGAATGCCAACCAACCTGTCTGCCTTGCTTGAGGATGGCGGGGCTGGCGGCCGGGCTGCGCTGGGGGGTGCCCAGCAGCCCACTGGGACCCAGCAGCCCCAGCCGGGCCGTGGGGAGGTTGCGGGACGGGAGCTGGAACTGGCGGGGGTTTCGCCGTCCCAGTCCTGCCCCGGCTGATCCGGCTGTCGGTAAGGAGTTGGACTGGCCAAAGCCTCGGCTGCGGAGAGAGAAAACACCGAGGGTGAGACGGACTGATGGTCACCACCCCAGTGGCACGTACTGATGCTCTCCACCCATAGTTGCACCAGGGGAGGTTGAGATTGGATCTTGGGAACAATTTCTTCCCCAAAGGACTGTTGGGCATTGGAACAGGCTGCCCAGGGCAGTGGTGGAGTCACCATCCCTGGAGGGGTTGAAGAGACGCAGAGATGAGGTTCTCAGGGACACGGGGCAGTGACAGTGTTGAGTTAATGGTTGGAATCGATGATCTTGAGGGTCTCTTCCAACCAGATGATTCTGTAATTCTATGATTCTATGTCCCAGACCCCAAGCCCATAGGTTCCCCAGAAGCTCTGCTCCTGCCCCAACCCTTCCAGCCCACTGCTGATGTCCCTCCATCCCACATGTGCGGTGGGAATGAGGTTCGGGCACATCACAGCAACTTCCCTGCTGTTCTTCCCATCTACCAGTCACCTTCCTGCCCTTCTGCAGTTCTCAGATTCACATTATTTTTTAAAAAATTTATTTTACTCCTGCAAAATAGATCTGTTCTTAATGCAAACTAAAATAACACAGGTAATTCCCGGGTGAGCTAGTGACATCTGATCTCTTGGGTGTTGACTTAAACTCGTCATGCTTCTGAGCTGAATAAAAGAGATCTCTCCTGTATGCATTCTCTAGTGTCTGCTAAAGGTTCAGCTCGCGATGTTGGATTTTTTTTACTGGGGATGCTTGAAGGGTTGGACCTTCTTCCCTTCCAGAAGGTTCATTTTATGAACTTGGTCCTCTCTGAGATTTCTCAAGTTCGGTAAAACCAGGTTAAAACGACCTAACAAGTCCAAGATTCCCTAGAGATGGCTGAGCGAAAGGCACGTTCATGCAGACAGGGACAGGCTCTGCACCTGTTTCCATCTCAGCACCACAAACCTTCACCCACCTCCCTGTGCTCAGAGCAAAACGAACCAGACCGGAGACCCTGTGGCCACAAACGTCCTGAGACACCCATCTCAGGACACAAAACCATCTTTCCTCCTCCTTGGCCATGGCCACACACGCTGCCATCCCTCCCCATGTGGATTTTTCCACTTAAAAGCAGAGGGTTTTAAGGGCACGAGCACTCTGCAAATCCACCGCTGCAGTTCCTTTTATGCTCCCTGTCCCCCCTGCCCTTCTCCAGCACTTCATCACCCTCCCAGACACTTCTGCCCATCTTCCTCCCAGCCTTCATCAATCCCGCTTGGGCCGGTGGCTGCAAACGTGCTTCAGACAACATTAACACGCTGGGATCCCAAAACTGGATTAATTTATTAGGCAGAAGCATGACGGGGTTTCTTTAAACCTTGTCCAAAAAAATGGTCTTGCCATTAAGTTCCCAAGAGAAAAGCAGAACTGGCCACGTGCTCCTTCCTCACCCGCGGCTTCCCAGGAGCAGAAGAAAATGCAAACCACCCAAAAGCAGCAGCGAAACCTGGGAGCATCCCAGGCGAACCCAGAAAGGGACTGGGATCGTTTCGGACCTGGATGAGCAGCCAAACTGCTGCTCCGGTGCTGGCCAGGAGTAAATGGGTCCATCAAAAACCTCTGCTGTTGTCTGTTCTGCTTCTGAACCTGCCATGAGCATTGAAACTGCTTGTTTTTCTCCATCCCAAAATATTTCATTTCATGGCACTGGGGAACACAGGCTCTGCATGTGCTCCTTCTGAACTCACACCCCAGCTGTCCCAATGCTCCCAGTTACCTCTCAAGTCTCCCAGTTACCACCTAATGCTCCCAGTTACCACCAAACCACTTTCTTTTTGAGAAAAAAAGAACTTGCACAAGACTGCAATAGAACCGCCTTAGCAGAACAAAACAAAAAGCTGACGCTGTTGGTAAAACTGAATCTAAAAATATCTGTTCTTGCTGTAACCCAAACGCTTTCTAGGATCACTCAAAATCCAGTGTTACTTCAGAAGTGACCAAACACGGTGTTCACAACACATCCCCCCAGGTTTCCTGACCGCAGCCCTCCTGGCTCTGCACCCTCTGCAGGCTTCAAGCCTTATTTTTTTGCCAGTTGACAGCTTTCTGGTCAATCTCCAGTGCTGATGTAATTAGCAAAGGGCAGAGCTGGCTGCCCAGTGCTGGGGATACGCTGCACAGCTGGGAAGCGCTGGGTCCAGAGCCAGGGGAGACACGGTGGGAATCGGTGGGGACAACTCCGACCACACAAGCAACGGCTGAGATTTCATGGCCAAAGCTTTTCCAACCATGATCCTGCCCAAAACACAGCTCTGAACCTGGCAGGATCCATCCCCCGCTGTGGGGAGACACCGGTCCCACTCAAGATGCTCTTGCCGGTCCCCCTCCAGCTGCTGCATCCATCCCTCCCCTCCCGAAATCCCACGTACCTCCTCTGCTGCCGATAGCCTGACAGCTCCAGGAGGGATTTCCGAGGGAAAGACCGAAAGAGTTTCTGCACCTGCTGTTTCCATGACAGCAGCCGCTTCTTCTGGATATCTGTAAACGCCTGCCCCCCAAAAAAAGGAAACATGAATATTTTACTGGACGAAGCGAGCAGGGATGTGTACATGGGTGTGCATGTGAAGAGTAAGTCCAGAGGGAAACTCTGGTCTTGCTCAAGGATTTATTAATCCCAGGTGGAGAAATTGCTCTGGCAGCGTCCCCTGTGTCCCAGGGCGATGGCCCAACTTTGTCCCCGAGGATGCGACTCCCCTGGGCAGAGCGGGCCTCCCCAAAAGCCTCTCTGCTGCCCCTTGGAGCCCCAGTTCCCTGCTTGCTGCGGGGATGCAAGTGTAGCTCCCCTGGGGTTCGATGGCTGGTCCCTGCTCTGTGGTGACACCAGTCACCCGGATGTGGCTCTAGAAAGCGCCACCAGGGTTGGAAAATGCTGGGATTTGGAAAGCAGAGCTGCTCCATGGCATCCCATGTCCTGTCGTCCCTCCTGGCGCTGGGCAGAGCTCAGGTCTGTTCCTGGCATCCACAGTTTCCATGGGATGTCACCCGGGGTCACCCACCCAGGCTCCCAGTGAAGGTCACCCATACAGGGGACAGATGTCTTCCCAAAACACCTCAGACCTCCAGGCAGGCGGGGTGGGTTACGGGGACACCCACGTGCCCACCACCGCTAACTTTAGACACCCCATGTCTCTGTGTCACTGGCGGAGGGGAGTGGAGGTCTCTGGAGGACAATTTGGAAGCTAATTAGTGCCTGACTTGATTGCTGTGAACCCCCTGCAGAGGGGACGTTCTTTCCTGATGCTGATTACACCGGAGCTGGTGCAGACGGTGGTGGGGGACACAGGCTGGGGTGACGCGGAGTCACCACGTCTGTCCCAGGCGCTCCTGGAAAACGAGCCCCTCTGCAGCTCTGTGTCCTCCTGGCTTTGCTCTCCAGCCCCGGGCATCTGCTCCCACCATCCTCGCTCCTCCCTTGGCTGGTATCCAGCTATTTCACCTCGGTTTGAGATCCCCTGTGCTCTGCACTGCAGAGACACACGGCTCAAACCTTTGCACAAATAGCTCAGGAACCGGCTTCAGCTGCAAGGAAAGGGGCTGCGAGCGGCTCCTCTCCTCTCCCACAAGTCCTGTACCACATTCTGGGGTTTGCAGCCACCAGCCCTCTCTGGAGATTTCTCTGTGCTTTGACAGCGTATTTTTTAATAAACAAATAACTGAGAGACATTTAAAGCCTGCAGCTCCTGCGAGAGGGTGTGCAATCTCCTCCTGACCGCTGCCATATGGGCAGGCGATGAGAAGCAGCTTGTTCTTCCAGGTGCAGCTGGCACAGGCACAAAACGCTGTGGGACACCGGGGACACCGGCCATCCCTCCTCGTCACTGGCCAGGAGCCCTGCGGCACAGCCTCGGCCATCCCGAACCATCACCGGGAGCAGAAACGGATGCCCCCGTTGCAAAAATCCCAGGACCACGTGCTGCAAACAGGAGGTAGCAATGTCAAGGGATCGCCAGGGCTGTCTGCACGTTCACCCCGGGACTTTTCCTGTCATCCAGCTGCTGACCAGACCATCACAAGCCAGATGAATTTCCCAGCTCCGGGTCTTGGCAGTTAAGCAAGCGCTAGGGAAAGCAACATTTCCATCCACATCTTTGGAGCTACCGCCCGGTTCCAGCCCTGTTCTGTCGGAATTACTATTAATAGCCCGAAAAAATATTTGTGTTAGAAACCAAAAGGTTGACATAAACAGACACTTTGGAAACAGTTTCTAAGTGATGAGAACAACAGTTTCAGATGATGCATCACGACTCACCTCATGGATTAGACATTTGTCTATGAGCTGTAAATAGGAACTTATATTCTCTTCATCGGGTCGGGAAACTAGAAGTTGTGTGCATACTGAAAAACAAAAGAAAGAGAAATGGGCATGGGGGCACTGGGTTGATGTCTGGGGGGTCCGACAAAGGCCTTGGACATCCCATTTCCCTTCTCCCATGGGCAGTTCTTTTCATCAGTGAGGAAAAAACACCCTTCCCCAATTCCTGCTGTGCCGTCCTATATTTAGGGCCAGATTTTGTTCTCTGTTACACTGGTGTAAATCCAGAGAACATTGCTGGACTCACCAAAATTAGACGTGAGCAAATCAGGGGCATAGGATTATTCTCTTTTCCTAATTACAATACACCAAAGGCACCGCTGGCTTGAGCTCCTGCTCCTATGGCCAAAACCTGCCGCAAATGGATTCCCACCTTTTCTGATGGATTTTAACCTCTTTTGGAATTGGTGCCATAAAAGCAAGTGGAAATGATTTCACAAAGAAATTATTGTCTCCTGTCGTAACCCCTGGCCATGGATGCCTTGCGGTCCAGGACACCTCGTCCTGGCAAGGTTTGTGCTGTACGTACAGCTCTGTGCGTGACGGAGGCATTTGTCATGGGCCGAATTCATCAGCGGGTTGGAAATGGGGCCAGAAACCCACGTTTGTCTGTGCATGCACTCCATTAGCTGGTGAGAAATTCCGGACCAAAATTTTATATAGAAAACAACACATCTATTTTTTGCAAAAACAGGCTGAAATCGTGACAGGACTGATATCTCCCTCTACTCCACCCTGGTGAGGCCACATCTGGAGTTGTGTGTCCAGTTCTGGGCTCCCCAGTTTAAGAAGGACATGGAATTACTGGAGAGAGTCCAGTGGAGGGACACAAAGATGCTGAGGGGTCTGGAGCATCTTTGTGATGAGGAGACACTGAGAGAGCTGGGGCTGTTCAACTGGAGAAGAGAAGCTGAGAGGGATCTGATCAATGGGATCAATATCTCAGGGTGGGTGTCAGAGGATGGACCAGACTCTGTTCAGTGGTGCCCAACGCCAGGGTGAGGGGCAACGGGCACAGACTGAAACATGGGAGGGTCCATCTGAACATGAGGAGAAACTTGTTTGCTGGGAGGTGCCAGAGCCTGGCCCAGGCTGCCCAGAGCGGGTGTGGAGTCTCCTCTGAGACATTCAAACCCCCCTGGACACGACCCTGTGTGATCTGCTCTGTGACCCTGCGGGAGCAGGTGGGTTGGACTGGGGGATCTACAGAGGTCCCTTCAACCCCAACCACTCTGTGATTCTTTGTGGCATCCCAATGAGTTTCTTTCTGCTCCTGGTCTCCTGTGCAAACCCTGCAGACAAGACTCTCCTCTTCACCATGCAGATGTCCCTCCACGTGGCCAGCACCGACACCTTAAGTGCCACTGACAACTGTTGGGGCACATCCAAGCTCATACAAATTTACTAGAAGAGCCCTGTATATGGCACAGGATGTTGGTCCCTACCTCACATCACTCCTGTGCACCTCCCAGTATGTTAATCCTGATGCAAGGCCATGCACCCTGCACCAGGCACGAAATGGCACCTGAGCATTTTAAATGTTCTGTATCTAAACTGGGGCTTAAAAAGGGGCTTGGACCCAGGTGATGTGCACTCAGGATGGCTCATGTCCAGCCCATGCACCACTGCCACAGCAAGCTCGAGGGATGCTGCTGAAAACACCTGTGGACTGGCAGGATGTCCCCAGGGCTCCGAATGGGAAAGGAGACGATGCTACCTGTCCCTAACCTGGGGCAAGGCAGCCCGTCCATCACTGCTTCTCCCCCAAAATCACTGCCCATCTCCCAACTCACACTCTGGGGAGACCTTACTGCAGCCTAAAAAAAGGGGTCTATGAGAAAGATGGGGACGGACTTTTTAGCAGGCCCTATTGCGATGGGACAAGGGGTGATGGGTTTAAACTAAAGGAGGGAGATTCAGGCTGGACATGAGGAAGAAATTGTTGGCCCTGAGGGTGGTGAGAGCCTGGCCCAGGTTGGCCAGAGAGGTGGTGGATGAACCATCCCTGGAGACATCCCAGGCCAGGCTGGACGGGGCTCTGAGCAACCTGAGCTGGTGAAGATGTCCCTGCTCATGGCAGGGGTGGCACTGGATGGGCTTGGAAGGTCCTTTCCAACCCAAACCGATCTATGATCTATACCTGTGGCTTGCAGCACCCCAGGGAAGGGCACCGTGCCCTGAAGCAGCTTTCCCTAGCAGGGACACCAAGAAGAAGTGACAGTCGCTCACCTTTCCCCATCACTCTGGTGAACTGGCCAGGCAGGTCACCTTCGGGCAAAGGGGCCCCCCCCGACTCCCCCTCGCATCCCGGTAAATGGTGCTGCTGCATCCCCCCCGCGGCAGAGTCCTTGCAGTCGGAGCCTTGGCTGTCGGAGCCGATGAGGGAGGAGGGGTGATGCGAATCCGCGTCCCGGCTGTGCTCCTCCGTGCTGGAGTTTTGGGAAGAGTAGGCTTTGATGGGGGTGAGGATCATTTGGTGTAGTTCCTGTAGTGGGACGCGCAAGTTGCCACCTTCCAGAATGTCCTGTGGATTCAAGCGGAGAGAGTTTGTCTCTGCAGGGACAACAGGACATCACCTGCGAACCAGATCCCCCCCAAAAATCCCCAGCAAAGCCGATGGCCTCGCTCCTGCCCCAGGACCCCACGGGGCTCCATATTCAACACCCACGTTTCATTCACCAAGAGCACAGGGTGAATCCAGAGCATGGAGCTGCTGCAGGGACTGTGCCTCATTATCCATGGATGTCTTCAGACCTCAATCCCCAGAGATAATTTTGCCCCGTCAAGCACTGGGACCCAAAACCAGCAATAATGCAGCTTCATGATGAATCAGATGATCTTTTGAGGTCCCTTCCAATCCCTAACATTCCGTGATTCTATGATTCAGCATTTCCAAATTTGCACCAGGAAGATGGGAACCCCATGAGAGTGACTGAGCCTGCCCAGACCAGGGGTATCTTGCTCCTTCCCCTGCAATCCCATAATTGTGATATTTCAGCCCTATTTATTTTCAGTTCTGTGTTTTAATACGGGCTTGTGTCCAGCTCCCAGCACTGCCTTCAAGCTTGGCTCTCCATTAACTGCCCTGACCCAAAGAGCCTGTGACAGCATCCTTATCCCCTGCCACCATCGACTGAAAGTCCAGGACCACACTGGGATGCAGGAACACATCCTGCAGCAGCAAAGTGGGGATATGCCCGTCCACACTGGGACAGACTGGAAGGGTGGATGCAGAGAGGAAAGGAGAGGAGCAGAGCAGGTTGTGGTCGGACGCAGAATGCGAGACCGTGGAGCTGCAGGTGAACTTATAGAATCATAGAACCATTTTGGTTGGACGTTCATTTAGTCCAACCGTAACCCACCCCTGGCACTACCCCATGTCCCTCAGAACCTCATTTATGTGTCTGTTCAACCCCTCCAGGGATGGTGACTCCACCACTGCCCTGGGCAGCCTGTTCAATGCCCAACAGCCCTTTGGGGAAGAAATCGTTCCAAATATCCAATCTAAACCTCCCCTGGTTCAACGTGAGGCCATTTCCTCTTGCCCTATCACTGATGTCCTTATATATATAGACATACATCTATAAAACATATCCATATAGCAAAAATATTCAGAGGTCCACCTGGGAGGGAGAGGATTTGGGTACAGCCCCAGCCTTGCTCTTAGTTATGAGTGTGCATCATCCCCTTCCACGGTCAGATCCTTCTCATACATTGAACATCTGATGGCAAATCATTGCATTTTGTTTTTAATGCAGCCTGGACCAGAACAGCTCATCGCAGGCTCCTGCAGGGTCTGGCTCATGGGACACTGCTTGGGAAGGGGCAGCTTTTGGGGTGAGTCCTGGCTGCGCCAAGGGGAGAGACACAAAGTGGGTGCACAGGCTGTGAGCGAGCCAGCCAAAGCCCTGACATGGTGGCTCAGCCTAATTCCTGCTGCACCCCCCAGCTCATTCTTGGATGCCTTAGCTGCACTTCTCTCGAAGACCTGGCATCAGTCTGCCGGGCACTATTTTTGGGGAAAATAATCCTGCTCTGCTAACCAACAGAGAAGGGTGGAGCAGCTCTTTCCAAGAAAGCAGCAATGTTTGAACAGCCAGACACTGCCCCAAAAAAATCAAGTCCTACATATGCTCTTGTTTAGCAAAAGAAAAAAAATTGGATGGGAAGCCCGGAAAAAGCAGAAACGTCTCCTCCCAAGTAAAGCAGCTCACGGGCAGCTCTGAGCCCCAGCAAAGCAGGACGTGGTCCCACAGCCCAAATTCAACCCACGAGTGCTTAAAAGCAGCCCCTGCCACCTCTCTCCCTTATTTTGCGGCGTGCGTGGCTGGTTGTGTCAGCTGAGCTGGGCTTAAGCTTCCGCACCGCCCCAGTCAATCAATACCATATTTCAAAACCCCGGTGGAGAAGCGGGGGAAGAGGCCGAGCAATCGCCTGGAAAACACATTGCCGAGGCCAGCTCAATCCAGTGGGCTGTCTCTTGGATTTAATAGTTATTATTAATATACGGAGGTAAATACGGCTTTATTAGCTCCTGCCCTGCTCCGAGTACAATCCCATGTTATAAATAAATAGTGAAGCAGTGAGGTAACGAAAACACCAATAAATAGCAACACACCACATGAGTATTTAAAAGCCCCTAGTGGGAGGCTCTACAAGTTGCTGTTTGAAGGCAGTGCAATTAAATATAATATAATATTGTGATAATAAATAGCGAGAGGTTGGGTGAGCTGCTCCCAGCCAGTCTGTGGTGCTGCTGCTTCTCTGACAGCCATTTCTGCAGAGTTTAAGCTTTTGTTGAAGGGACAAGGAAGTTTCTATTTGTTCTCCTTGGAAATTCAAGCTGTTATTCAGACACTGCCATGGGTATTTGGCTTTTTATTCAGGGACAGATTGCCCAGATGATGCTCCGGAAAAGCACAATGGCCCTTGACCTGACAGACACCGGGATATCCCATTTATTTCGGGATATCTCCAGTAGCAGAGCGGACCACGGTGGCTGCTGTGGCTGGAGCTGATCCTGCACCTTGGTTCAGAGGATGGGGAACCACCTTCGGTGTCACTGGGCTGGTGCACTCCAGCACCCCAAGTTCAGGTGATCCTGAGCACCATGGAGCTGGACAGGACTTGTCCCAGTGCCTCAGGGTTTAACCAGCTGCCTGAGTGTCTGAGATGGATTAGAACCTGCTTTGCAAAATACAGCCCCAAATACAACCTGCACCTGGTACAGACGTGCTTGAGGCACCATTCAGACATGGCAAAGCCAACAACAGATTTCTCTGCAAAAGATCCCAACAACGTGTAACCGAAGAGTTCTTCACCCCAGAATTAATTCCTGGTTTCTTGAAACACAAAAGTGGTTGCTATTACTTACCCTTTCTAAAGATTTGAGTAGGTTTTGTCTCTCTTTTAGCTTTTGGATACTGATGACTATTTTGTGTCTTGCGCCTTTGGTAACGTTCTGCAAAGAAGAAAAACAGCACAAAACCTGGCGTTAACATTTGCACAGGACAGCTGGCTCAGCCCAAATCCTCCCTAAATGAGCACTGCTGATATAAATTGATCAAATATCTGAGTGCAGGGATTAGAAGGGGGTACGAAAAGCCACTTAGAGACTTGCCGAAGATAATCTGTCCCTCCCTGACACATCTCAAACAGTGAAAGCAAATGTGCTGAGCAGGCCTCTTCACCCTGCGGATAATGCAGAGATAAACGTGGAAGCGGGGACTTTTTCAAAGGTCAACAAGGCACTCGGCCACCAACCCCCCACAACTTTAAAGCAGTTGGGACCTGCAGCCTCTGAAACTCCCAAACTTAATCCCAGCTGGAGAAAAACCCAAGTGCAGCTCCCAGTGATGGGACTTTGATGCTGGGACTCCAGTAAGAAATCCGGGACAAGGCCTTTTTCAGGTACAATGTGGTGTTTTTCACTTCCCAAGACCCAATTTTCCTTTCTCTGTTGTTTCCCAGCCACCTGCAGGCAAAACACCTTCCAACTGACGACCTAGAAAGAGGTGTCGGAGGTGTCTCATCTACCAAAAGCTGGGACTACAGCCGATCCCTTTATGACTGATGTGGGACATACTTGTGCCTCGAGCTGGCATTCAGTGAGGGCCATCATCTCCTCGTATGTCATCTGCGAGAAGAGGGCAGCATACTTGTGCAGCCGGAGGCTCTTCAGCCAAGCTGGGACATCTGCAGCACAAAGGTAAGGAGATGAAAGCTCCTGTTTAGTTCATGACACCGCTTAACCACACGCGAGAACATCCACGGCAACACAAGGAGTTGATTAGGTGCCATCCACCACCCCACCGTTGCTTCAGACACCTTGCTGAACTTCACAGACCCTTTGGAGGACATAGTGCTATGGATATGGGTGGTAGGAGGAACCAGCCCTTGGATGAGGACACATCCTCAGAGGTTGGGTGCAGCTGAGACACCACGAATTAACCCAGGAAGCCTCTCTGATCCAACCTCTATTGCTCAAACCAGCGTTACACCAAAGATAAAACCATTCCAGCTTGTCCCAGCGCTTGCTGCAGCCAGGACAAAGGGTCCCACCAACCTTGGTGGATACAGACCTAGCAAGGGGGACTTAACAAAACAACATGAAGGCTTGGCCAAAAACCAGGTTGGCCACCTTGAGACAAACATCCACGTGCAGACAGTGCAAACTCATGACACCGCACGGGGAGTCGGCGTCGCCCCACAGCACAGGCAAGCTCCTCACTGCCCTTTTCTGAAGCTAACGGTGGGGTTCAGCATGGGAGGAGCAAATGGCCATTTTGCAGACAGTGGACACTGATTTATGGCACAAAGGAAGATGGTAAGTGCTGAAAATTTAAGTGGTCGCTTAAAGAGAAATAAAAAGGTTTGGTTTTTTTTTTTTTTGAGCATGGAAAAATTTTGTGCCATCAACAATGGTCCCACAGCCCTCAAAATGCACCAGCTGAAATGACTTCTTCCTCCCCAGTCATTATCTGCAGCATAGTACCTCTTGTGTTCAGCTGGATGGGCACCCCAAAATACTTTAATCCTCCTGACACGAGTGTGGTTTCACAGGGAGGAAGCTGGGAGGGGGATCCTTCCTCTGCAACACGCAAAACACCACCAGATCCCATGATGGGCTGTCCCCGCATGGAGAAGGCAACGGGATATGAGCCTCTCCAGCCTGCTCAGAGTTTTGCAGGTTTGGGGGCCCACAGTGACACCCCACAAGGGAGGATGGGATCCCTGTGGATATCTGTGCCACAGCACACCACCGTACACGTGATGATGCTTTTGTTTTGCATCCTAAAGGCTTCACACGCTGTGCCAAATCAGGACCTGGTTTATTTAGCACCTACAAGCCAACAATAGCTCTGCCTCAGCCTACCCAGCTCATGCGCTCTGCTCTCAGCAACACCATTGTCCATTAGTCCTTGTCCCCTTCCCCACCAGTGAGACACCCCAGAGACCTGTCTCAACCCACGTTGGGCGTACTAATAGTGAAAAACCAGCATTTCCACCCCAAACCCCACACCCAGAATGGAGAGAGCAGGTGGAGGTTCAGGAAATGTCTCTTTTGGGGCTAAATACAAATTAACTACAACACTTCCCATCTCTTTGATCCTTCCCAAGTCCATATAAAGGGTTATGTGTTGAGTGGGTGGTAGACCACAGGTCCCATGGCAGGAGAGCCTGAGGGGAAGGATGGTTGGCTGGCAGCAAGGTCACCCTGATGGGGTTCCAATGTCCAACGTGCCCACCAAGGGGGTGGGAGGAATATGGGCTTCCATCATTTTTGGGAGGGATTTTCAAACACACTGTGCTTCTGCTGCTGGGCTGGGGCTGCTGTGGGTGCTGGTGCTCTGCTCACCATCCCTAAGGCCACCATAAGGACAACCTTCACAGCCACGTCCAATAAACTTCATTAATGTAGCCAACCTCAAAGGTTTTCTAGGCTGCTCTGACCACAAAGTGTGAGGCCAGACTTGCTTTGGAAAGGGATGGGATGATGTGAGGAGGATGGTCCCACTGCTGGGACACCCCATGGTAAAGGTCATCTCTGCCCATGAAGCCCCACACTGCTGAGTGCCAGATGCAAGTCAAGGATCGCCACTCACCTCTTCCCAAACCTCAGCGCGGGAGGAAAAAGGGCAAGATGGACCATTGGTTTGGTCCCCTAAGGCAATTCTTACATGAGCCAGAAGTCTCCTGCTGCCTGGGCTGGCCCCAAATCCCATCTCATCCAAGCAGAGGTGCTGCAAATAGCCCCAAAATGCTGCTTTTTGCTCACACCCTCTGTCCTCTGACACAGGTCAAGATTCATCTTTCAGGGAAAGCTCCTCAGGTGCTGCACAAAAAGCCATCAACCCCACACCAAACATAAAGGCAAAGCAGTTACCGAGCACAGACGGGCTGAACTTTGCTGTTTTCCCAAAGTCCCGACACGCAACAGCCTAAACAGTCCTAAAACCAGAGGTCTCTTAAATCAATCTGATTAAAAAAACCCAAAAGCTATTAGCAGAAAACCCATTAAAAGCTATTAGCAAAAAGCCGTCTGTCCCCAGCGCAGATGGGGAGTGCGGGGACTGGCGGACTCAAATCTCAATTTCATTCTAACACAAAACCACATCGTTTTAGCGACAACACATTAAAAGTCGACCTGATCCCATGTCCCCTGGGGACATCTGCCTTTGGTGCTCGTCCATGCCGATGACAAAGCCCACAGGGATACTTTCAGAAGAGAGATGCAACTTCATCTAGACAATGAACGCTTCCGAAAACCCATCTCCAATCTCTGCAGAGAGTGAGAGCGCTGGAGCATCCCTTCTTTGCCTTTGCATCAGCCCCTCTGATTTTGGGGAGCTACGATGGGGAAGATGCAACCAGGAGGTGTGAAGTCATCTCAGGTGATTTCATGGTCATGAGAAAGTCAAACTTCCTAACACTCCCCATGGAGCAGTGAGTCACCCACCCACGGAGCTACTCTTTAATCACTGATTACCGGGAGCTAATCGCGAAGTCATGGCACGGCTGTCACAAACACTGTGTCTGATGTGAGCAGCAACGCAAGGACTTCCACGCTGCTCACACACATTGTCCCCTGTAGGCATTAAATGCTGGGGATCGGCCGGTACATGTATATCTGGGTGCTGGCAGGGAAATGTAGAAGAAATTTAGAAGGAAAACAATCTACCCTGATATATATATATGTACAGGACAATGTATACACAGGACATCTCCAGAAGTGCCTGCATGGCACACCATGCTAAGCCATGGACATACTCACAACTGAACCCCCCAGCCCTACCCAAAGCCCCCTCCTGGTGTGCCCCGAGCTGTGCTCTGGGAAGGGACAGACGGATGGACGCAGTCTGCAGGGAACGAAGCGTCTACATCTTCCTCCGGAGATACCAGGAGCTGGGAAAAAGCTAAAAGGCACTTTTCCTTCAGCATGAAGATAGATGGAAAGGAGAGAAAAAGGTGACATTAGGGGAGATGAACTGCGAAGCCACATCGGATGGGGGTCTGTTGTGGGTCTGGTTGCCCCACCACCCTCCTGGATGTTCTGGAGGGTATTAAAGAAGGACCAAGCTGACCAGAGATGCGGGTGACATGAAGCCACAAGAGCCTGCAGGGACTCGGGAAGACGTGGCTGCAATTCAGAGAAGGGACTTGGCAAAGCGAGCAATCGGTCTGGATGAAATAAGATGCAACCGAATAAATATGCACAAAGTTGTGTGCGTTTCTTTAGGAACAAGAAACGGCACGAACTAAGGGCAGGGAACGGGCAGTACTTTTTTTTTTGCAGGAAAGCTGTGGGGATACAAGGGGTCGCACACAGCCTGCGGTGGTGTGTTATTTGAGGACAATGAGTTACACAGCCACAGGAACACTGTACAGAAAGCAAGTCTCAACTCTGCTCCTAAGTCCAACACACCTTCAATAAAATAAGAACTTTCTGGAAAAAACCTGGTGGAGAGAAGCAAGAATAACCCCAAGTTTAGAAAAACATCTGGGAAGACGCTGGATTGGTTCGGTCTGAAGAAAATACAGTGGAGCGGGGAGGACACGACTGTTGTAGACACCAGAGGCTGTAGACATCTGTTCCACACACCCCAACAGCGGGACTCAGCAATGGAAGGAATCAGGTTTAGAACCATAGTTTACAGTTTGGGTGGGAAGGGACCTTCCCAGCTCCCCCAGTGCCGCCCCTGCCATGAGCAGGGACATCTTCACCAGCTCAGGTTGCTCAGAGCCCCGTCCAGCCTGGCCTGGGATGTCTCCAGGGATGGTTCATCTACCACCTCTCTGGCCAACCTGGGCCAGGCTCTCACCACCCTCAGGGCAAACAATTCCTCATGTCAGGTCTGAATCTCCCTCCTTTAGTTTAAAACCATCACCCCTTGTCCTATCACAACAGGCCCTGTTCAAAAGTCTGTCCCCATCTTTCATATCGGCCCCTTTTAAGCACAGAAAGGCTGCACTAAGGTCTCCCCGGAGCTTCTGTTCTCCAGCTGAACACCCCAACTCTCTCAGCCTGTCCTCCCAGCAGAGCTGTTCCAGCCTTGGATCATTTCTGTGGCCCTCTCAGGTTTAGATATTTGCAAACCTTTCCTCAGAGAAAGAGGATGCTCGGGAGGGAAGGCCCAAGGAAGGGCGGCCATGTCCCGCAGGCGGGCTGCATGCAGCAGCAACGAGCTGTCTTAATAGGTGGAGTTAATTTAATTGATTATTGCTCATGGACAGCCTAGGCAATAGCACTTTTGGGGTCTGCAGATTTAGCTGTGCAGTTCCATTGCCTTGCACTGGAAAGTTTCTATCCAGGCAGGTCCTGGAGCTGCAGCTGTGGATCACAGGGAGCCAAGCTCCCAATGGTCTCCATCAGCAAAAACCTGGAGAAATGTTGTGTTAAACAGAGCCCTCTGCATCACTTGCTCCCAAAAAGGGTCTCCCTTGTCTGAGAGACTGCAGGATCCATCCCCAGGCACAGAAAGCCTTGAGGAGCTTATAGGCTGAGAAGCAAAGCCCGGATCAGAAAACTCTCCCATTGCATCTACAGCCCATTGCCCCCAGCCCAGAACAAGGTCCAGCCTGGGAGGGGGCTGAGCTCTGAGCATCCACCTCATGGGGAACCGTCAGGGGGGTTTTCATGCATTTATTTCATGCACATCAAAGTCATACGGTGCCAAGTCAAAGGCAGTTCTACATTACAGAGATTTATACATTATCTAGGTTTGTCTGTAATTAGAACAAAATCAGACCTTGTGACTATTAAAAAAAATATTATTGTTTCCTTATTCTGATACATCATCAATCTTTACACAATAGAGTTACTTTGCATTAATGAAAAGTGCAGTTGATTAACTCAGTCTCTGATAGCTACGGGTTCATTTTCAGTCATTTTGTGTGTTCACGGGAATATACAGTCTGTGTTTGCCCAGTTTTTATCTATTTCTATTGCTACAGCCTGAAGTTTGTTCTCCATCTTTGACTGCAGCAATAGGGTTTCCTTTCTGTCTTATTTACTAACAGGATCATGTATCTTTATTGTCAAAATATCTGTGAGGTGTAGGTGTAATGGAAAAAAACTGAAACACACAGGATAAACTCCCTGCAAACAAGCATCCTAAGCCAAAACTTGACAGGTACCAAACGCTGCAATGGTAAATCACACACAGCTTGCTAAACTTACGCTAAGCTATTTTTCAGCGTAATGAAAAAGAAAAGAGTACCACACGTAGCCAAAAGCCACAAGCTGTGGAAAAAATCCAGCTTTTTGGAAAGCTGGCAGCTTTTGGGACAAAACCAGCCCACCGGCACCCAACTGTAAGACACCAGGACCAGCAGCTTCTTAAAAGAAAATTCAACTTATTCCCCTAAACCTAAATTCCTAAGCCAGGAAGAAACAACAAAAGGCCCCGTTTGGTTACAAGGACTCTCACCCAAAACCACCAACCAAGCCCCGCGCTGCCGGGAAAACGGCTTTTCCCCTCCTGCCTCTGGGTGCTGGGTTGGGGACGGGGGGGAAGGCGTCTGGAATTTCACTCACCTTTCATCCCACTCCCTTCCTCCTGGAATGTGTTACGAGCAGAAGGCTGATCTTCTAAATGTTCACTCCCACCACTTCCCGAAGAGGCTACACTGCTTTGTGGAGACAGGGGGGCATGATCGGAAGGGATGCACTGGGGTCCTCTAGCTCGTAAGTCCTCATGAGACATCCATCCATGTCCTAGAGGTTGGTTTGGCACATTCATGGGTGGGGTAAGGGACACAGAGCGTTTCAAAGGGCTGTGGTGTGTCTGGCCTGAGAGAACTGGAAAAAAACAAAAAAATAAAAATCAAATCAAAGAGGTTATTCCCCACACCCTCGCGGCCCAGGATGCAGCTGAGTCCCCCGAAAAATAAACAAAAATTGAATGAAATTGTAAGATGCGTGGTGGCTGGCCAAGGTGCTTTGCTGGTGGCTTCGTGGTGGCCACAGCTACCTGAACCCTACCCTGAGCTCTCTGCTTTGCCTCTCCGGAAGCAAAGGGGATGGAACACCTGCAAGGAGATGGGGTTGCACGAGCTATGTCAGGGTGCTTAAGGAAAGGCATAGCGTGGATTGGATATCTAGGGAAAAAAAAAGAGTAGCTCTAGAGGCTTTCCCCATGTGGAGTCACATCCTGACAGCAAACCCGAGCCTGGGACTGTACTGAGTGCATGGCTGCTGCCTCTCGCCATCCCTGGAGCAGGGAAGGAACCGCTGCTATTGCAGCTGTAATGGGAATTTTGAAGTGACTATACGAAACTTGCCCCATGAAAATAATATAGACCTGCTATCTTTCTTGGAAAGGCATAAAAATCCCCAGGGTGGGAATGTCCTCACACAGACCCAGGGGAAGTTTCTCTGTCTCTCCCTTTGGGTTTAGGATTTGACTTATGCCCTCAAGCACGAGCATTTACACATCTGCCTAATGTCAACGCAGAGGTATTTATCATCCATAGAAATGCCTAAGCCTGGTTGAGTCCCACCAAGAGCACAGAATCGTAGAAACATTTTGGTTGGAAAAGACCCTCACGATCATCAAGTCCAACCATTAACCCAAGTGTGGCAGCAACCTCATCTCTGTTCAACCCCTCCAGGGATGGTGACTCCACCACTGCCCTGGGCAGCCTGTTCCAATGCCTGACAGCCCTTTGGGGAAGAAATTGTTCCCAATATCCAATCTGAACTTCCCCTGGTGCAACTTGAGGCCGTTTCCTCTTGTCCTGTTGCTTGTTCCTTGGGAGATGAGACCAACACCCTCCATGTTCCAACCTCCTTTCAGGCAGTTGTAGAGAGCAAGAAGGTCTCCCCTCAGCCTAAGATCTTAGCTGAGCTTAGCTGAGCTGAGCTGTCACCAGCAAGAAGAGCATCCCAGCTCAGTCACCCATTGCGGGCCCTTCCAAGCGCTTGCCTTTTAACCCTCTGCAAAAACAAACACCCAAAGCAATGGAGAAAACATACTCATGACAAAGAGGTGAGGCTGAATCCCCCCCCCTGCAAATTATATTTGGAAAGCTCTGGATTTGTTTTTCCCATGTGTTTGTATTTTCTGGCGGAAATTTTGATACTACCAAGTTTGATTTGTTTTTAATAAATAACTTCAACACCAGTAGGACAAGTGCGATGCAGCACCTCCTGTGACTTGGGAGTTATTTCTCGAGAAGGGCCTGACAATGGGTATTTCCTTGCCTTTGAGTATGTGAATTTGTCTTATGCAGGCTAAAGTACTAAAAAAACCCCCAAATCATAGATTTTCTGACACTTTTTGGTAGAAGTGTCACAACAGATTTTTAAACACAATTTCTCCTGAACAGTCTCCATTTTTCACTGCTCTTCTTCCACACTGTCTCACTCATTTTTATTTATCTTCTCCAAGATTTATATATCTTTTTCTTGGGTCTGTTAGGTAGTGGGGTAATACATGGTATTTATAGGAAAAGATGGAGATGGACGAGCTATCTTTCTTTCCTGTAATGAAAAATATATGAAAAGATGGGCCTGTTGGCTTAAAAAAATTCAAATTCCGTAATTCACAAAGTCATTAAGCTGCTGGCTAAACCATAAATGCAGTTAATGTATTTTAATGCACGGATTTAGGATATAAACCACTGGTTTAATGTTTTCTTGCAGTTACTCTCAATGAAATGAGCTGAATTTCATGGGGGTTGTTTCCTGATCACAGACCACAATAAAAACCCTCTGGATTTAGGCGCTGCTCAGCTGAGCCGTGTCTCATCGCTTGCTGGGATCAGGGGACAAGTTCTGGATGCAGCGCTATGGGAAGTTTCCTTTTTGTCTGCACCAAACCCAAGCCGGTGCTGCTATTTTCAATGTGCCCCCTGGGTGCAGATGTGGGGTTCACGTGGCGATGGCTCACAAAACATCTGCACCGCTCTGTTAACAACGGCTCCTTTCTGGGGGGCGAGAGCAAATTCTGCAGAAAGACACTAATTTCCCCAAATGAGCGGCTGTAAGGTTCATTGCTGGGTAGATGAAATGAAAAGCAGATTTTCTGCTCCAGGGAAATTTGAGGGCAAAGGGGTTAAAATGACCTTTCAGCCCATATGAAACAGAAGCAAAAAACTTTTCCTTTTTTTTTTTTTCAAAATCATATTTCTTAAATCTGTACAAAACCTGAAGGAAATTCATCATTCTCATTGCTTTTCCTCCTAAAACACCAAAGCTCCCTAATCCCCTTTTTTGCATTGGTAGAAGTTCATCAAGACCACTTACAGCTCCTCCACATGTTATTTCGTAACATAAATGAGTCTTAATGGAAAAGCCCCAGCCAGGTGTACTGTGCTGTAAAAGTTAAGCCAGGTTTAATTCCCAACTAAAACCTGGAGGAAAACCCACCATCAAAGCCATCGCTGCTGACCAGAAGCAGAATGAAAATGAGCAAGTAGTGGGGTTATAAAAGGAGGGGAGAGAAAACCACCATTTGTATTTATTAAGCACCTGTAAAAAAAAAGCAGCCAGTACCACACACAGCTGATGGATGAGGCCAAAAACCTGCAGATTCCTGCAATGTCTAAATTGTTCCTATTTCTGAAAGTGTTTTCTTTTACCAGCACACCACGCTAACACCACACTGTGCATGGGGAAGGCTTATGGTGAGGAGTTTGTTCCCTTCCCATTAAATAGCTATAAAACCAGAAGTTGCCTGGTAGAGAAGGATGTCAGTGAGGACCCGGGATTGTGTTCAGAGCAGTGCTGTGTTTCCTACAGTTGTGGTGTATCCTGATGAGGAAATAGATGGATTTAGGAAGGTCTTAACCAGGCTGGTACAGGACAGACAGGGACCTGCTGGAGAGGGGCCAGAGGAGCCACAGGAATGACCCGAGGCTGGAACAGCTCTGCTGGGAGGACAGGCTGAGAGAGTTGGGGTGTTCAGCTGGAGAAGAGAAGCTCCAGGGAGACCTTATTGGGGCCTTTCTGTACTTAAAAGGGGCCAATAAGAAAAATGGGGACAGACTTTTTAGCAGGGCCTGTTGTGATAAGACAAGGGGTGATGGTTTTAAACTAAAGGAGGGAGATTCAGGCTGGACATGAGGAAGACATTGTTGGCCCTGAGGGTGGTGAGAGCCTGGCCCAGGTTGCCCAGAGAGGTGGTGGATGAACCATCCCTGGAGACATCCCAGGCCAGGCTGGACGGGGCTCTGAGCAACCTGAGCTGGTGAAGATGTCCCTGCTCATGGCAGGGGGGGCACTGGGGGAGCTGGGAAGGTCCTTTCCAACCCAAGATATTTAGCATTAAAAAAACATATTTATATGGTGGGAAATATGGGAAAAAATCTGATAAATCTGTTGAAATGCATCACCAGGGCTGAGCATCGCAGCAGCACCGCTCAGAGCCCCTTCTGTGCCTGCTGCCCCTGGCTGCAGCTGCATGGCTGGGGGGATAAAAGCCACCTTGAATTTGTTGTAGAAAAACCTCTGGTTTAGGAAATATTTATGGCTTTCGGATGAGTAAGAGATACGGTGGAACAGGCAAGGAGGACAGGAGCTAATTGCCCCCTTTTGGAGGCAAAGCGCTGATCTGTCAGTCCTCCCTCCTACAGGGTGTCTGCAGCAGCTGGTACCCTGCAGCCTCTAAGTCATCCTCTCCCCACCAAAACCTTGCAAACAAGAGGATATATTTGCCTTAAATCCAGACCAGATTCCTTCCTGAGCAGCAACACCCTTACAAACTGCTGCTCTTTCATCTTAATTTTAGGTCCCCTAATTAGAAGCCAGTATTGGTTGGAGAAATAATCAACTCCACAGGATGGCCAGGAACAATTAGAAATCATCCAGCGCAACACGTAAACATTTGTTCCATTTATTTCCCTGAGATAACGCAACACTGGGGTCCAACAGGCCATGTTTTACTAAACCACAAGCATTTTCACTGAACTGCAAGTCAATTCACACAACTTCACAGGATGCAGCGGGCATAATTTCTCTGCAGAGGATGCTACAAGCAGAGAAAGTCACCAGCTCTTCAAAACCACCCCTGCTACTCTGGGCACCAGACATAGATTATTTAAGAGCTCTTAGCACTGGCCTAACTTCAGGTTCTGCTTAAGCTTTTCTGGCTCTAACAGACACTCAGGTTTAAAAATGCTGCGGACCCTGGGATGGCACCTGCCTGCTGTGCACACACCTCTTCCTCTTTTAATTTGTAACCCTGAGAAAGGGGATTAATGAATATGCATATTTATTAATGCTGCATCTTGTGTTCATGCCCTCAGTATCTTTAAATAGAGGACGTCACTAATGATTTTCAAAGTGTCAGTTGAGTGTAGCTCCTTCCTCCCTTTTAACAATCCTGCGTGATTTTGGATAATCTGAGGTGAATCTGGGGCTGCTGACGGCCGAGCTGAATAAGTCACTTATTCAAGCTATTTCTAAAACAAATGGTCCATGTGTGCTTAAATTCAACAGAAGAAATACAAGTGTGAGTTTAAAACCTTACACTCAAGCATTTTTTTTAGTTACAAAAACATTAATCTTTAATTTAAAAAAGAAATCTAATATATAATTTGAGGGTAAGATAAGCTTCCAGGAGGCAGCCAGAGGCACGGCCTGCCTTTCTGAGCACCGCGGTGGGGTGAGCTGGACGAACAAAGGGAGGAAACCACCACTCCGAAGTCCAAGCCACGCTGGCACACAGATCCCCTACGACTTGTGTGTCCCATTTCTGGTTTACAAGTGTTTTCCTGCCCGCCATGGGCTTACTTAGACGGTGCAAGAGCCATTTGCTCCCTAAGGACCCACCATCACTCTGCAAAGGCAATGCCCAGTTCGGCTCCTTCTACTCGGGTACCCAATGGGATGGGGACTGGAGCAGATCATGGTCCTTCCCAAGATACATGGGCTTGTATTGCCTCTTTGTTCCACTGCCACGGCTCTAAACAGCCACAGAGGTTGTGCTCAGCCCACACTAGAACATGTTTCCTTGCAAGAAAACTCCTTGTGGCCTCAGGATCCAGGTCAACTAGAAGCTTGCAGTTGCTGTTAAATAGAATGCCTTTGAGACGAGCTTGGGATGTTTTGTGTCCTAGGGATAAATGTGATCAATAACCTGAAGCCAGCGTTGCTGAGATGTATCATAGAATCATGGAATGGTTGGGGTTGGAAGGGACCTTCCAGTGCCACCCCTGCCATGAGCAGGGACATCTTCACCAGCTCAGGTTGCTCAGAGCCCCGTCCAGCCTGGCCTGGGATGTCTCCAGGGATGGTTCATCCACCACCTCTCTGGCCAACCTGGGCCAGGCTCTCACCACCCTCACTGTCTAAAAATTTCTTCCTCATGTCTGGCCTGAATCTCCCTCCCTTAGTTCAAACCCATCATCCCTTGTCCTATTGCAACAGGCCCTGCTAAAAAGGGCTGCTGTATGAGATGCTGCTAAAGTGCTCTCAAGCTTCAAACCAAGCTCGGTTTAACATTCTCAGATGAAAAAAAATAAGAGGAGTGAGAAGGAGTGATGGTGACGATGCAACCGTCCCGGTGTGCAGGAGTTGGCTGCAGACCGCGCTGCGGCAGGGCTGGAGCAGCAAGGAGCATCCCTGCGGGGCCACCACCTCCCCGGGCAAAACCAGCTTCAGCATGGGGCAGACACTGGCTGGGCCGGCAGGCACAAGAACATGCTTATAGGAATTCTGAGGCTGCAAATGATTTCCCAGTGAAGCCCTGGGTTTAGTGTATTTTTTTTTCTCTCTCTTCCTTTTTGAAGTGGTGTTGCCTATTCTGGTAGGCAAGGGCTGATTTCAAGAGGGGCTTTGTTCACTGAAGACCATGTGGAACAGCATCACACATTTGTATTGTGGTTTCTCTGGGTTTTTGGCCAATTTTTTCAGCCTAAGAAGGGAAAAGCCACCCATTCCTGTCACTAGAGCTGAGGAACCGGTCTCTGCAGACAGACATTCCTCCAAGTGGCATGCAATGTCCGACAAGGTTTCCCTCTGCTCCAATGCACCCTTCACTAAACCCGACTTAATGTGCTGCAAAAGTCCTTGACAAGACCCACATGGGGCTGATATGAGGATCTCCACCAAGAGCCAAACCCATTGCTGGGTACAGAGGCACCTTCAGACCATCTCCGGTCCCCACTGGGTCCCTGACACCCAGAGGACCTTGACAACAACCTCACAACCCTTTCACCAACGCACCGTCCATACAGCAGATTACAATTCAGAATAATCCCACAGCTGGAGAAAGGAAAAAGTGCTTCATACTGAACTCTTTTAGAGATTTTGTTGGGTTTTAGTCTAAAAACAGCACTTCTTGGCTGCAAGGTTGGTTAAGGTGCATCCTCAGGCGGAGTCTGGTCATGTACAATTCCTTTTCTGGTCTGTAGGTACCTGGAGCAGCAGCTTGACCCTGATTTGCTATAGGAAATGGGGATGTTTTTAATCCACCGAGGCCACACAGTCCCTTGTGCAGCCCTGAGGCACCTCCACGGAGGGGAAATCCCACACAGCTCCTGCAAAAACCCCTTTTTGCAAAGCAACCGACAAGTTCAACCGGGTCCTCTCCTCCTCCTCCCCCTTGCTACCCCGGTCACGGAGCATCGTCCTCTCAGGAAGGCTTCCCCGTGCTGGCAAACCAATTCTCACGGCTTTTCCAGCGTTTTTGTGCCTGGGACTCTTGGAAACGCTGCCCGGTTGGCACTAGTCCTCCTTCCTGGGCACCCCATTCACCCGCTCCCCACACCGCCACAGGCAGCTCCAGCCTGGCCAATGCAGAACCCGATGGAACATTTTTCGGCACAACGTCCCCTAACCCTTGGAGCGTTTATTTTGTGCCTTTTATTTTCTTTTCTTCCTCTTTTTGTGACTTTTAACTGTGTTTGTACGGTACCGGATAAACTATGTCTTTGCCTCTGAAACGGGTTGATATAACCCATGGGGGGTGAAACCAAAGCTCCTAAATGCAAATGCCCACCGAGTAGCTGTATGTATTATAAAATATATATATATATATAAGCAGAGTTCTGCCTCAAGCAGAGAAATTAGGAAGAAGAACAGACTAAAGAAAAGCCTGTCAAGCAAACTTTTTCTTTCTAAAAAATGACGTTTTTAATCACGGTTTCCTGTTCAAGAAACAGGACAGAGAAACAATAACCCGTTTGTTGCTGCTCTCTCCAAGCAGGGCACGCGAGGCCCCGTCCAGGCTCAGCCAGGGACAGGGACGTCTCTGCTGACCCCAGAGGGTTTCGCCAGCCCCTGCCCGCACGAGCACACGTGGAGCCACTCGTTGGCTCCGGTAGGAATTGCTGTTATTGTATGTTATTATTATTCACTCATTTGTGCGGCAGCAGGAGCGGGGTTCCACCTAAAGAGGTGTAGAGGCAGCTTTTGGTGGTTGCTCAGGTTGCTCAGAGCCCCATCCAGCCTGGCCTGGGATGTCTCCAGGGATGGTTCATCTACCCCCTCTCTGGCCAACCTGGGCCAGGCTCTCACCACCCTCAGTGAAAAAAATTCCTTCCTCATGTCCAGCCTGGATCTCCCCTCCTTTAGTTTAAAACCATTGAAACCATTACTCCTTATCCTAAAAGGTGCTGCCCTAAACCACGCTGCTCTCTGGGTAAACGCAACGCCCTGTGATCTCCAGGCCAATCAGTGTGGTTTTTCTCCTACATTTATACACAAACCACAGAGAAAACAGTGTTTGCCCCTGGGGAATCCCAGCCCGTTAATAACAATGCCGCTGTGCTGTACTAAGCCTCCGTAATTATCCCAGAATTCACTGATTTTTTTTGGTCTCCTGGGGGAAATTCCTCCCCTGCTCGTGGATCAAGGCAGATACGCGGCGCTGGGATGCAGAAACTCTCCTTCCTATGGTCCTTTCCACCCACAGGAGATGTCCAAGAGCATCTGGTCCGCTCAGGCTGCCTCCCCCAGGCGCTACTCAGACCCCGGTCTGAGGAGCATCTGCCTGCTGAGAGCACGGACAGCATCGCTTTCTACCACGTGTCACACTTCAGATGGAGAAACCCTTCTATCAGTTACCATCTCTTCTGGAGGCCAAGCTGGAAGATGTAAAACCTCTATGTAGCAATATGCAACCTGTGGGAAACCGGGAGTAAGAAAAGAAGGGGCTCAAGCCAGTCGAGTGGAACGGCTGAGTGTGAAACCTCTATAATCGCCCCAAGAAAGTGGGATCCAATAATCCAATGGAGTTGTTAAAAATCTGTGGAGTGCGTACAAGGAGATGGCGTGACTTCAGGAGTGAAAATATAGAGGAGGACAACGTGTGTCTTATCTGATATGCAACCCACAACGTCATCATCAGGTTCTCTTTCCTCTCTACTCTGCCCTGGGGAGACCACACCTGGAATATTGTGTCCAGCTGTGGCCCCTCAGTTCCAGCAGGACAGGGAACTGCTGGAGAGAGTCCAGCGCAGCCACCAAGATGCTGAAGGGAGTGGAGCATCTCCCGTGTGAGGAAAGGCTGAGGGAGCTGGGGCTCTGGAGCTGGACAAGAGGAGACTGAGGGGGGACTCATTCATGGTTATCAATATATAAAGGATGAGTGTCAGGAGGATGGAGCCAGGCTCTTCTCGGTGACAACCAATGGTAGGACAACAGGTAATGGGTTTGAGCTGGAACACAGGAGGTTCCACTTAAACCTGAGAAGAAACTTCTTCATGGTGAAGGTGCCAGAGCCTGGCCCAGGCTGCCCAGGGAGGTTGTGGAGTCTCCTTCTGTGCAGACATTCCAACCCGCCTGGACACCTTCCTGTGTAACCTCATCTGGGTGTTCCTGCTCCATGGGGGGATTGCACTGGATGAGCTTTCCGGGTCCCTTCCAATCCCCCACATTCTATGATTCTATGAAATTTCACCCAGAAAGAAACAGGACTTTGCTACAGCACTGCAGCTTTTTCCATCTGCACTGACTTATTTGGGGTTTACTCCCCCCTTGTCTCTTTTTATCCACTTTCACTCATTGAAAAAAAGCCATTTAGTCCTCCTCTCCTGTAGGCACCATGACCTGGATTTTGCAAGACAAATTCCTCTGGCCTCCAGCCCATCGCAGCACCCTCCCTCCAGGCTGCCAATGTCTTATTCCTTCTCCTCTATCGTCGTCGTCGTCTTCTTCTTCCTCTTCTTCTTCTTCTTCTTCCAAGAGCCTAAAATCTTACCAACTCCAGGCGAGAAGAAAAGCCTGTTGGGTCTCTGAGGGCTAAACGCAGTATCCAGTTCCCCACATGAGAAGATGTAAATAATACCGGGTGGTTACTGGTCACAGAGAGGAATGGGACAGCACAGCTGCTATCACACAACGCGTATTAATTCTTTCCTATTATTGCCCTAAATTAACTCAGCTCAGCTTCCTACAAATCAAGGGCTTATGCATCCTTAAAAATCTGGTCTCATCATCCTCCAAAAACACTCCTGATTGCTCAGATATCGCCTCGCGTTTGAGTTATGACACAGATCTCTGCGCCGGCTAACAAGGGACTACACTGCTCAGCAAACAGCGGGGGGACTATGGTTACAAGAAAACATTAAATTCGGAGCAGCCAGCCTCAAATAAAATTGCATAACGAATGGGAACAGCAAACTTGAGGGCAAAATAAAAATTAAAAAAACCCACCAAAATTCAGCTTCAAGGCTGCCAAAACAGAGCCATTGATTACAGCACGTTTGATCCATCTGCATGCAAAGAGCTTTGCTGTGGAGCTGAGATGGAAACAGTCTTAATATAGCTGCAGAGAAAATATCCTTCTTGCACTCTCCTAACTGCACTTTGATAGGAAGCAGCCACAGAGCAGATGGTGCCTATATATAATCACCAGACCTATTATCCCAGCCTCTTTTAGTAATTTGAAGGATGTGATAACCACAAGGAGAGTGGCAAATATTCCCCCTCCCTCCCTTCCCCCACTAAGAAAAATATATAAAAAAATAAAAGAGGAGGAAGCTATAATTATGGTAACGATTAAGAGAATTTCCAAATGGAGTAAATAACTATTTTGTGCACTGCTCCTTCAAACCAGAAGTCAAAAGTTAATTAAATAGCAGCATGTTACTGAGTCAGGGGAACACAGCAAGTCCCTGTACAACGCCGCAGTCAGGAGGGAGACCGAAGTCGCTTCGGATGAATCCAAATCCAGCACCTCCCTCCCTCCCTGCTGCCCTCCTGCCATTCCCTGCAGCTGCTGCTTGATGGCAGGGGGAAGGAGAAGCTCATCTATCTCCATTACTTTACTTGCCAAAGCCCGGAGTTGCACGGTTCCAAAGGATGAGCCCATGGGAAGGCAATTACCTCCACGGGTTTCTCACCACATGAAGATGCGCAGGAAAACATCACGAATCTGGGTTTTTTTTTCAGTTAACAGCAGAGGTTCTGAGCAGCATCCCTGGGTACGTGGCTCCCAAATGGAGCCCCCGGCCTCACGCTGACGTTGGCTCTGGTGGTGACACAAAATGCAGAGGGGACCCAAGGGTGCTCATGGGGAGATGGGAAAAGCAAAGCTTCCCTCAGGGGAGCAACAAGCTCTTATGCAATGAGTAAACAGCTTTCTGTTGTCTGTGCCAGTATCTGCCAGGCAGCAGGATGGCTGGTAAAATACACCTGGGTTTAGGAGGGTCCATCCATCAACAAAACCTCCTGGTCAACTGACACATGAGACTGTTGAGGGGTATGGAGAATTACTGGGGATGTCTGACTTTGCTCCAGAGCGTGGAGAGCATCAATCAGCTGCACTGTTGGCTTCAGCACCACTTCCAGGTCAGAAGTGTGATTCACTGGCAACTGGAGTCCCCAGAACCACAGGATAATGCAGAAAACCATAGAATCACAGAATAGTTTGGGTTGGAAGGGACATTCCAAGCCCCTCCAGTGCCACCCCTGCCATGAGCAGGGACATCTTCACCAGCTCAGGTTGCTCAGAGCCCCGTCCAGCCTGGCCTGGGATGTCTCCAGGGATGGTTCATCCACCACCTCTCTGGCCAACCTGGGCCAGGCTCTCACCACCCTCAGCGCCAACAATTTCCTCCTCATGTCTGACCTGAATCTCCCTCCTTTAGTTTAAAACCATCACCCCTTGTCCTGTTGTAACACATCCTTCTAAAAAGTCTGTCCCCATCCTTCTTATAGGCTCCTTTTAAGCACTGCTGCTTCTTAATGCCCCTCCCTGGGACACCTGGGCTGCTGTAAGGAAAGCGGAGGCAGAATCGGAGCTGCAAGTTTCAAGCTCTCCCCACACCCAGACCTGCAGGTCGAGGACGGTGTCCTACCCCCAGCACCAATGGACAAGCAACGTGCTAACGGCCGTGCAAAACCAGGGCACGCTTACAGCTGGTGATTGCACCAGCACTTCACATGCCAAGAGGGTGGGAGTGTCCCCAGGTGCTGCTGGAATAGAGGCTCCCAAATTAGGTGGCCTCATTCTAGCCAGGAATCCACAGAGCCATCGCTTTGTGTGTAGGGTATGTGAATTTGGGAGTGGTGCCCAGTATGGAGATGTGTGGCTACTTGCAAGGATAGAACCTTGCGTGTACTAATACCAGGTCTGGAGGAAGCAATGGAGCAGTCCCAGGGGATGCATGTGTGACACGTGCTCTTCAAAGAGTGGTGGCCACTGCTCCTCCTCCTCTTCACCAGCCACCCAGACCAACCACCAGCCTCCTCAACGCTTTCCTGACAACGGGGCTGTTTGCAACGGCAGGTTATTTAAGTGCCTGAAAGCATCCTTTGGTGTTGAGCTGCTACAGGCTGTACATGTGTACCCTGGGGTCACTTGTGCCTGTGCGAGATCAGGATGGGTATGGCAGGCAGGATATCATCTCTGTCTCTGTGCTGGCTGATGCCTGGGCTAACACCAGCTCTGCTTTGCCAGCTGCAGTCCCCCAAAGGCATCTACTGTGGGCAACAAACTTCTTCTGCCCCAAAGGCTGTGCATGGCCTGGGAGAGATGCTACCTGTGAACAGCAAGTCCTGGCTGAACAGGAGAGACATCATCTGACATGCTGGCCTGGGAGCTACGTCCAAAGCCAAGTGCTTGGCAAGGGGCACAGAACCACAGAATCATTTTGGCTGGAAGAGACCCTCAAGATCATCGAGTCCAACCATTAATCCAGCCCTGGCACTAACCCATGTCCCTCAGAACCTCATCTGTGTTCAACCCCCCCAGGGATGGTGACTCCAGCACTGCCCTGGGCAGCCTGTTCCAATGCCCGACAGCCCTTTGGGGAAGAAATTTTTGCTTATATCCAGTCTAAACCTCTCCTGGCACAACTTCAGGCTGTTTCCTCTATTAATTGTTACTTGAGAGAAGAGATCAACCTCTTCCCGGCTCCAAGCTCCTTTCAGGCAGTTCAGAGATCAGAAGGTCTCCCCTCAGCTCCTGTTCTCCAGCTGAACCCCCCAGGTCCCTCAGCCGCTCCATCACACTTGTGCTCCAGCCCCTCACCAGCTCCATTCCCTCCTCTCAACTCGCTCCAGCACCTCAAGGCCTTTCTTGGCGTGAGGGGCCCAAAACTGACCCCAGGATTTGAGGTGCAGCTTCACCAGCACCCAGTCCAGGGGTCGATGGGTTACTTCCATGACACCACATGAATCTCCTCATTTTTTTTTCCTTCCAGTGCAGAGTGTGCTATTTGGGAAGATGACAGGCAGGCTCATTAGCTCTGATGTCAGTCTAAGACCCTCATGGAGATGCATTACAGGTGGGACCTCAGCACCAAGTTGCCCTTTGTTGGTCACCCCCCTTTTCTGGCCAAAGACACAGAGAGAAGAGAGAACATCTGGGAGCAAAGAGGTAAAGGGAATGTGCCAAAACGGGCTCAAAGGAGGAACAAAAAGCAATGGGAAGTCTCAAGGGCAGAACAAGTTCTGACCATCACTCCAATACAAGAGTCCATCAAGACACTTCAGTACACTGGGTTAGGAAACACTGAACACAGCAACACGGATGCTGAATGGTGACAGACCAGAAGGTTGGGCCAGCCAAGTTTCCTGGCCAAAATGTCATCACACATCTTCACCTCGAGCCCCTGTGAGCAAGTACACAGAAGCACATCAACTACAACCATCCTGGCCAGCAGGCCAGCTCACAGAGAATGGGAAAAGCTTGCTGTGGTTTGACTTTGGACACCTCCCTGCTAACCAAAGGGTGAGGGACAAGGCAAACCGAGTGTCCTCAACAGCAGGAATGGACTTTGGCCATAAAACAGAGCTCTGCAGGGACCACTCAAGAGCAGTAGTAGATTCTCCCCAGCATTGCTGATACCCCAAAAAGCCATTGCTCTTGTCCTTGGCTGCTGCTACCATCTCCAGTGGTTGACAGCTTCCAGGCTGAGCCCAGGTGATTGTTCATCTCCTGGCCTGCTGAGTGATGGTTTAAAGACCTGCAGATGGTATCTCAAAGGGACCAAGTGCTTTGAATTTATAGAGGGGACAGGAAATCTGGATCTGCTGTTCAGAGCTGGAGTAGAAGACTATGGTTGGACTTGAAGATCTTAAAGGTCTTCTCCAACCTAAATAATTCTACGATTCTGTGTTATCCTTGCTCTCGGTCCCATTTGTTGTTGTATTTGTGCATATTCTGTGTGGATTTGAGGAAACAACTCTGCTCACATGTTATCCTTTTGTACAATGACTCTGTTTTTAAGCTACAGAATTAGCAAGCTATTGTAGTGATGAGATGCTGGCAATGTGGGTGACTCTTTGAGATGTTCTCTGATGGCTACATGTAACACTAGAGGGCATTAGCAAGACAACAGATGCCCCCATCCACTACTACTGAAAAGCTCAAGTGTAATAAAGGCCATCAGTAAAAGAGAAAAGAAGCATCTAGTCCAACCCCTGCCATGAGCAGGGACATCTTCACCAGCTCAGGTTGCTCAGAGCCCCGTCCAGCCTGGCCTGGGATGTCTCCAGGGATGGTTCATCCACCACCTCTCTGGCCAACCTGGGCCAGGCTCTCACCACCCTCAGGGCCAACAATTTCTTCCTCATGTCCAGCCTGAGTCTCCCTCCTTTAGTTTAAAACCACTACATCGATACAGTAAGTAATATTTTTATCCCCAGGTTATACAGTGGGAGCAGAGGACCAAGACACTTGTCTGGCAGATGCATGTTGGAGACAGGAACCCTATCTTTACCTCTTTAGCTGTGGTTCAATAGGCTCGTTATTGCCAACCAGAGTATTACTCCCTCCAAACTTTGTGCTTTTTTCTTGCTCGCAGGCCTTACAGTGCAGTTCAGACCAGTGTCCCTGCATCCCACTTTCTCAGTGCTGGACAAGTGTATTTAACAGCAGACCCTCCTTCTCCTCTGTACATATTCCCTTCTGATCATGCGGAAAACAGAGGGTTAAGCTACGCTGTACTTCTGCTTGACAACCAAAACGCATTTGACATCACATCGTACTCAAGTGGAACCAATTACACAGGGGAAAGGAGCTGGAGCCTCCATCCAAGAAGCTCTCGGTCTGCAGCTTTGCACGCCAGCTGCTTTTTTCTGTCCTCTCAGAGTTTCCAGGCCCCATCTTCACCGCACAGGCATTGTGCAACCCGGGTGTTTTGCAACCACCGCCTGACTCAGCCGCAGAGCCGGGGCTCTGGGCTTCACCCTGTCCCACCACGCCTGGAGCAGCTCTGGCCTCCTGCCCACTCACGCTCCCGAGCCCAGGCCGAGGCTACTTGTACTCCTGGCACATAAAGCTGGGTTTAAAGTTGCAGGTCAAGCTCTGCGGGATGGGCTGAGAAAGCAGGGAGAGGCCGTAATGGTGATGCAGTGGATGGGAATGAACTTCCAGAGCTTTGGATGAGTCCATACCCTCAGATCACTCCAGACCCAAACCCATCACTTACGATGCTGGTCCCATCCCTGGATCACCATTACTGGTGTAAATCTGGAGTGACACCTTCAAAGTGCTCCAGACCTGCCCTGTAAAGGCTGGAGGACTCCACCATCTCCTCAAACCTCGTCTAACATCAGCCAGTGCCATTAAGAAAGAGAAAGCTGGAGATGAACCAGGCCTGAACAAAGTTTCAAAGCCTGGGTCTAGGTCAAGTCAAAGACGAGGGCAGCACAAAGCAAAGCGTCACTTGAGCTTCAGCCACCCATATTTAAACCTGACACCATTATAGCGTTACACCTAATTATGCCACAAAACCAGGTGAAAATACCTCGAGCAAAATCACCACGTTACTCCTCCGGGAAAGACTTTGCCCCATTTTGGCATCAGGACCAGGCGGGTCAGGGAAGGCTGTGCCCTGCGGGGTGTTCCTGGATTAAGCCCCTGCCCAGATAAACACCTCCAAGAGACAGAATTTAAAAATAATAACATTAAAACCTAAACAAACAGGAAGAGTTTGAGGGCTTTGCTTTGGAACAGAAGATTAATGGACGTATTGATTGACTCAAGGGGCTGGGACAAAAGCTGACAGCCGTGTTTATTTTTTAGCATCTGTCTGTGGACTCACTGTGCTTGTGTCTGAGCAAATATTGCGTTAAGGAAGCTTATGAACTAACATATGAAGTGTGGTCAGGTCGTCTCCAGCTCAGCCCGTGGGCTGTCTGAACACGCTACCACCAACATTTTGAATTTAGGGAAAACCGCAGCAGTACAGCGGTTCGGGCGCTGCTGAGTAATTCGGCTGTTGCCTGGGTTTCTGCACCTTGTGCTAATACCTGGGGACTCTGTTGGGCCAGAGGTGGGTCACCAAGAGGTATGTGCATGCAAAAAGGCTCGAAGAAACACAAAGAGGTTTTTGAAAGTGTCCTTTGAGACCTAACGCACCTTGTGGAGCTTCAGCCATTGCCAGTGATGAACCTGCTGTACCCATCAGCCCTCCCTTGACGTGAGGAACCAGGTCCCTTCCGAAGCCACCTCCTTCCAGAGCCTCCAAACCACCAGGGGAATGCAACCACGAGGAAGAACCCCCCAAAATTAATCACTGGAGAGGTTTAACAGACTAATTGCAAATACATCCGCAGTTCTTCTCACCCTGCCCCCTTGTCAAGCCTTTCACCCTGGAATAGCTCAGCTCCGCTCCGCAGTGCAGGGACCCAGCCCTCGGAGAAGCTGAATCACACACAACCCCATGGCAGCAGGGGCCAGGGCTTGAAAGATGGAAGATGAGATGGGGATGATGTTCAGAGTCAGTGGAGAAGCTGAGACCCTTCTGCTAAATCCCCCCTTGCGCTGCCTGCAAGGATGGACCCTGGACAGGCAGGGACCAGGGTGCTACAGCACTAAACCCAGAGCCACGCTTTGTATCATTGTCGATTTGAAACACCACCTAAAAAAAGCATTTATTACAGCAGAGGGAAAAACCCAGAAGCCTTAAGTGACCATTTTAAAGCTTTCAGCTCTTTAATTGTGGCTTTCCACACGCTGATAGAGAAGCCAGCGCCCTCGCCGCAGGAAGCCACTTCTCCCTGAAGTGCTCTCTGCATCCCTTGTATCTAAGGAGATGCCAAGCATCCTGGAGAGAGAGACCTTCTGAACACCACAAAGTGAGGGAGGACATCCAGCCTTGGTGAGCTGGTGACAGTCACCGCAGGTGACAGCAGAGGAGCTCCTGGACCCCCCTGAGAAGATGTTTCGTTTCTCCTCTCCCAAGGATGGCTCACAGGCCTCAACAGCTGCTTTAAAAAGCAGTTACAGCTGCACCACATCTCCACGCAAAACCAGTGATAAACCTCCCGCCACGGTGCTCTGCAGTGTCCCCGAGTGTCCATGCCCTGGGCTGAGCTCTGCACCACCCACCGCTCCCACCAAAGCCTGGCAGGGCCTCCACGAGGGAAGAACAACCCAAGTCTCCTGGAAAACACTGAGGATTGTGCATCGAATCCCCCGGATCACCGCCACCTTCACACCTCTATGCGCTACAGATACAACAGGACGTTTTCAGATACACCCCAAAGATCATGGATACCAACCTTGCTTCCAAAAACGATGCCTGCACTTTGGGGGCCCCCAATCCCAGTTCCTCCCAGTAAGACCCCAACTCACTTCTGGACTTGTCCCAAGTCCCCAGCTCACTTCTGGACTTGTCTCAAGTCCCCCAGCAAACTTCTGGTCATGAAGCATCAGCTCCCCATTTGCTTTAGGAACACTTGAAATGTGAACTGTAAACCTCGATGGAGCTACGTGAAAGAAAAAGAGCTGCCTTCAATAACACATGTATTTACCCTTACAGCTTCTCGGCTGTTTTTCCCTCCTCTCCAGCTGCCAGGTCTTTAAAGTCTCACAGGACTAGAGAACCAAAAAATTAAAAAAGGCAGGCAGGAAATAAAAAAGCAGGTAGGGGAAAGAAAATAAAAGAAAAAGGTAGTTTTTCTATGGCCCAGATGAACCCAGCCCCTCTGCTAACAACGGCAAAGCGATCTTCTCTAGCAGGATGAGGGGACCATGCTGTGGGTGGCCGTCCCCAGTGCTTCCCGTGGGTACTTACTGGTGCTTGTGCTAGTGCCGATGGTGTTGATGGTGGTGGGGACGGAGGAGGAGGAGTAGAGGGGCAGATGGCCGTTCTCGCACGCCAGGTTTTTGTCCTGCCAGCTGGAAGCGCTGACGCTTATGCCCGAGTCTCGAGAGTTCTGCCATCCGTTGAGTTTGTCATCGGAGTTTTGTCTTTGGTGATAGTAGTGCGTCTGCCCGTAGTCCACCGAATCCGAGCGACCCCTGCTCTGGCCGCCGAAGCCACCCGACGTGCGGTCCTCCAGGTGGTTGAGCCACATGGCCAGGGCGCTCCTGTCCTCCAAGGAGGTGGCGGGGTGTATCAAGGCGTAGGACAGCAGCTGTCTGCTTTCCTCGATGTGTTGGTTGTGTTCGATTGAGTGGGCCAGGATTTTAGGCAAGAGTTTCATGTATTCGACTTTTGCCTCGATGTTTCTGGGCTTCAGTAAAGGCAGGTGGGTTAACAATAGGGAAATCACTTTATCCTTGGATTCCTGTTGCCATTGGTTAATGATTCCTGTTGAAGGAATAGAAAAGAAAACAAGAAGAGAATTGAGCAATTGGCAAACGGAGCTAATAAACAAATAAATAGGCCCTGGCAGGGTAAATACGACACACCAAAGGGATGCCTGATGCGTGATGCCACTGAGGGACCATCTGCCAGGCAGGGGGGTCATCAGTCTCCAAAAACCCAGGTCATGGCAAAAACCCAGGTCATGGCAAATTGTGCCGAACTGGAGGCCCAGAATTACCAGACACTCCTGAAATCCACTGAAAAAGCCAAATTACATCCATCTCTACAGCCACGTAGCTCCCCTGCTGTTGCCATAACGTTAATCGAAGTCGCGGTTCAGCCCAGATTTTCTGTATCGCTGCAGATTACACAAAACACTACACAAAAGCACTTCATGGATAAACCTAACCTTTTGAAATCACTGGTTGGAAAATGGAAAAGCTCAAGGTTCAAACGACCTAACATGGGCAAGAGCTTTGGAGGGTGAAGGGAAGAAGCATCCCAGCAGGAGGGCAAGAACCAACCCGGGGTGTTGGTTCTTCCGCCAGTCCGGTGTGATTAGCTGCCACAAATGTATTTAGGAAAGGGCTCAGCTAAAGCAGCTATTGTTCCTCTCTTAGCTTATGGAAGATAGGAGAGGATTTAGAAGACCAAGAAAAAAAAAAAGCACAAACATAGGGTTTAGCATTAGAAAATATGCAAAAGGAAAACGCCAAGGAATTACAAACTGGTCACTTAACTCAAACTCCTGGAAAATTGATGGAACAAATAATGAAACAACCTATTTGTAAGCACTTAGAAGATAACAAGATGATAAGTGACTGCCGACGCCTATTTGTCAAGAACAATTTAATTTCCTTCTGCAACAGAGTAACTGGCCTGTGAACAGGCGCAGAAGCAGGCAGCGCCGTATATCTTGATATTCATTAGGTGCTGCCGCACGCGGCTTCCTCAGCAGCACACCAGAGAAACACGCTCGGGCGAAACTACCCTAATGTGGGCACACAACTCATCGGGAAACCATATGGAGAGAGTCGTTGCTGGTGATTCACCGTCACAGACTGGGAGGACGTGCTGAGCCAGGAGACGTGTCCTGGCCGTGACACTACCCGGTGTGTCACCGCTGAGACGGGTGATGGGATAAGTGTGAATACATTTATTATTACTTATTGAATAATGTGTAGGTATCATGCTGGGAGAAATGAAAACACTCTACAAAAGTGGATTAGAACCGAAACAATGGTGAGACCAGGAGAAAAGTCGGAAAAAACCCAGCTGTATTAAGTAGGTGCAAGCACAGAATGATAAAACAGTTTGGGTGGGAAGGGGCCTTCAAAGCGCACCCAGTGCCACCCCTGCCATGAGCAGGGACATTGTCGAGGGTTTAGATTGCGGGGTGACAATAAAACCCTGGCAGACGTATTGTTAACCTCCTCTCCCCCCCTTTCCCCTTTTGCCCCACCCCCTCTCCCCCTTCCCACTCAGCACAGGCGATCGGGAGGGACAGAAGGACAGAGAGAAGAGAGCTGGAAAAATTAAAAATGTTTTACTAATGCTACTGATAAGAATAGAGAAAATAATACAAAATATACAAAACCAATCCTTAAAGTCCCAGCAACTGCAGAGCCGGCAGCCAAAGTCCTGGACTGGACTCTGCAGCCAACCGGAGCTGGATTCAGTCTCTCACTAGGCCTCAGTTCACAGGGATGACTAGTAAGGTCCTCTCCTAATGTCGGCCATAAGCAGAAAGGAAAAGAAGAAGGGACGGGATCCTCATGATCTCCCACTTTTATATGAAGTATCACGTGAATGGGATGTTATACACAGTTGGTCAGTTTCTTGGTCACCTGTTTCTCGTTGCCCGTCTGGCGAGATGTCCATCCATGCTTATCAATAACTTCACATTCCATTGCTATGTTTACCAAAACATGTATCTGGTTCTCCAGGAAAATGCAGCTGATATGAAGCTTTAGCTGACAGGCAAATTCACTAAAATAGAAACTTGTTTTTTAACAAAACCAGGACAGACATCTTCACCCAGACCAGCTTTTATGCAGGTGGGAACAAATCGCTGTGCGGTACCAGGCGGGGAAGAGCCTGGGGTTAGGGAGCATCACAGACTCAACACCAGTCAAAAAAAGCCTTGTTGCACACAAAACCAGCACGGAGCGGCCTGTCATCGGTCTGAGAGGTGGAAGATTGATGTGGTCAATCCGTTCACCATGTCTCCTGGGGATTTTTAGTAATAGGCTGGAATTGCAGCAAAGGTGAATGAGGTTGGACATGAAGAAACTATGTCATACAGGTTGGGGTAGCGATGTGCAGGGAGAGACTGTCTGTATGTACATGGTGACATCTCCATCACCCGAGGTTTTTCTGAACAGCTTATACAAACACCAGCCAAGGGTAGCTCGGGATCTACATAGACAACACGGCTGACAATTCCCAGCCCCAGATCAGCCTCTCCTCCAGTGTTCACCAAACCCCTCTATGAAGCCTCCAAACCTTCAGTCCCTGCAGCAGGCTGTGTCTAAGTGTGTCACAACTAAACCATCCGGTGAAAAAGGATTTCCGTCTGTTTGCTTTAAAACCACTACCCAAAACTTCACCAAATGAAATGACCTGAATTCTCATATTATTAAAAGAAACCCCAAAACTTTATGTTCTCCCTCCCTGTCTGCTGTGTCCTATCCATACAAGAGAAGAAGCTGCTCTAAATCATTGATTTTCCTTATACCCTTCATGTATTTTTGCTGAAGATGTCCCTGTTCATTTGCAGGGGGGTTGGACTAGATGACCTTTGAAAGTCCCTTCCAACCCATGCTATTCTGTCATTCTATTTCTGAGCTAGGGTAACCAAACTCACACCAGCGCAATGAAGATCTGAACGTCCATCTATAGGATCACCCATGAGGTTTGCTCTTGGGAGGATCCACGCTGGCATCCAGCAGCTAACTCACCCCTTCCACCACCCCATGACCCAGAACGGAGCTACTACAGGACGGTCTTTTCCCAATTAGGGCCAAACCTTGCAGGTTGGTTCCTCCACCCAACCGGGGTGAGCAGCACTTGCCCCTCCAGCTTCACCTTCCAAGTTTCAGGACATGAAACTATTTTAATAGGAAGCCACTAGATGGCTTGCTGGAAACACCGACAGCTCTCACTGGAACTTTCTGCAGTGGTATTTACTTCTCCACAGACCCATCCCTCCTCCAGAGCTGCTTCCCAACGCAGCCTGCCCAAGCCATCCCGGGCCACCGCACCGAGAAGCACAAGCTTTGGTGGAGAAGGAACCGCCTCATGTGCAGCAGAAACGAGTTCTAGTACTCTGTGTGTCCTCCCATACCCATGGAGATGTTGAGAGGTTGTTTTGGTGCTAAAGAATGAGATTTGGAAAAATAATAGCCTAAGTGAAGCTGTAAAAATTACACAAGTGTAGCAGAACGTGAAGTCCATTCCACAGCAGGGACGTGACATAAACCTTCTGATGCATTGCACAGCAATTTTTATCTTGGGTCATAATTCACCATCCCGAGCCCTTCCAGCTGGCCAATATTTTTTTGCCAAAAGCACAGTGGGACTGAAACCACCCTTTGAGAGATCCCAGCACAACCAACAGTGTTGGTGGTCACCAAGGGGTGGTGGTTTTCAGGCAAAATTTAAGGAAGGAATGTTTGCCCCTGAGGGTGGTGAGAGCCTGGCCCAGGTTGGCCAGAGAGGTGGTGGCTGAACCATCCCTGGAGACATCCCAGGCCAGGCTGGACGGGGCTCTGAGCAACCTGAGCTGGTGAAGATGTCCCTGCTCATGGCAGGGGGGGCACTGGGGGAGCTGGGAAGGTCCCTTCCAACCCAAACTGATCTATGATTCTATGAAGCTCTCCACCCTGCGCCAGGCTCTACCAACTGAGTACAGGGTATTCTCGACAGGAGGAACCTCAAAACACTTTGGAGCAGCTCAGCTGCTTTGCACAGAATAATGAAATGCAGGTATTGTCCAAGAAAGCAAGACGAAAGCCTTAACTACCTTTTGCTTTTGGAAGCTCTAAGGGGGACATTGCATCTAAATCCAAGGATGATTGCAAACAGCATCAGCTCAGGCTTGACATAAGTCACTGTTGACCACCTCTCTTGTGACCACTTTCAAGCCCCAACATGGGAACCAGCAGCATCAGGTTGCCAGACATGGACACAACACGACGCTGTTTATCACCTACTGTGGACAAGTCCCTTGGGCAGGTTGCTTGATTTTGAAATGCTACTGGTTGCACACAACACCTCCAGCACACGGGGCACACTACTCAGACCTCCCCCTTGCACCAACTGAAGGCTGAGCGTTTGTTCACCAGAGCATCACCGTATTTTCCATATGCAGATGTAATTCTGCTGCAAGCAAAGCTCTTTGTCATGCTTAATATGATTTATCTGTCCCCTCTCTCTCTTGCTTCTTGGCCGGCTGCCTGGGAGGTGAAAACCCATCTTATTTTCTTCCCTCTTCCCGCAGAGGGATGTTGCCCCTTCCCTTATCACCCCACATTTTATCATGGCTGTCGAGGCAATTTGGGGAGGAGGAGAAGGATGGGGGAGGCAGGTGGCCCTGGGCAGATTCTTCTTCCTTGCGCAGGGGTGGCTGAGAGTGAAGTTCATTGCTGAAGAAACAAAGGATGATGCCACAGCTGCTCCTTGGGAAACTCACCTTAGACCTCCAAGAGATCCGGGGGTTTGAAATAACAACCCCCAGAAGATGGAGCACTGATCTGAAAGCTCATGGCTGGTGAGAGGCTGGGAGCAGGAGCCACTCTCCTGCTCAGCCAGCAGCAGGATGTGCACAATTAAACAAAAATGGAAAATAATTAGATCTGAAAGAGGTTTGGCTCCCTCTGAGATGTGGCGGAAGGTCAGGCTTAATCCTATCTGCCAGAAAACGGAGGGATCTGGAGTGGGCGGTGCAGGAGGAGGAAAGCTGGAGCTGCTTCTGGGTGTGGGGAGAGGGGCTGGTGACCCCTCCAAAACCCCTTTCCACCGTCTCCCTGAACACAGGAGCCCCATTTCATCTCCCTGCCCGCTGCCAGGCACTCCTGGACATCTGGGACTGCTTTAGTTAATGAAATATAACAAGGGCAAGTGTACAGTCTTGCATCTGGGTAGGAACAACCCCAGGTTCCAATATAAGTTGGGGAATGACCTATTAGAGAGCAGTGTAGGGGAAAGGGACCTGGGGGTCCTGGGGACAGCAGGATGACCATGAGCCAGCACTGGGCCCTTGTGGCCAGGAAGGCCAATGGTACCTGGGGTGGGTTAGAAGGGGGTGGTCAGTAGGTCAGAGAGGTTCTCCTGCCCCTCTGCTCTGCCCTGGGGAGACCACACCTGGAATATTGTGTCCAGTTGTGGCCCCTCAGTTCCAGCAGGACAGGGAACTGCTGGAGAGAGTCCAGCGCAGCCACCAAGATGCTGAAGGAGACTGAGGGGTGACCTCATTAATGTTTATAAATATGTAAAGGGTGACTGTCAGGAGGATGGAGCCAGGCTCTTCTCAGTGACAACCAATGGTAAGACATGGGGTAACAGGTTCAAACTGGAACACAAGAGGTTCCACTTAAAGTTGAGAAGAAACAACTTCTCAGTGAGGGTGGCAGAGCCTGGCCCAGGCTGCCCAGGGAGGTTGTGGAGTCTCCTTCTCTGCAGACATTCCAACCCGCCTGGACACCTTCCTGTGTAACCTCATCTGGGTGTTCCTACTCCACGGGGGGATTGCACTGGATGAGCTTTCCAGGTCCCTTCCAACCCCTGACATTCTGGGATTCTGTGATTGCCAGAACCAGGCCTGCTGGATCAGCCATGGTGAGGATGCATCCCAGATCTGGGCTCCCACATCCCAGGGTCCTGGCACGCTGCCTGCGGTGGTGTACGGGGTGGTGGGAACTAATCAAATTACAGCCTCATTAGTACCCTGGGTGCTGCATCAAGGATGCCTGATGCTCTCCATCACAAGCCCCAAAGTTAGAAACTCCACCTTGCTGCTTTGAAACTCTGCAAAACCGCTCTCCTGCCTGTTGCTGTCATTGCACCCACATCTTCTGGAGATGAGCCAAAATGACACCTGACCGTGAGCACCCTAAAGAGCCAGGTCCCCTCCCAGCCCTGTGACCCTCATACTGGCCAGGGATGGGAGCTGCTGGTGGCCCTGGAGCAGAAAATCCCAATTTTCACCATGGGAGAAGCTGAATGAAGGTGGGATGTGAAACTGCCTTCTAATGTAGGATTACTTAATACATATAATTTTGCTGCCACACAACACATCTGATGCATGTGCAGGCTGTCTGTGTATAAATACAGCCCCAGATACAGCCAGGTCCTGCTTTCAAGGCTGAAACCTGTGCTGTGCTATGAATAGGTCCAATACTATCCCCGAAACTGGAGTTTTCTGCCTTGGAAAAGAGGTGATGTTTGTCAATTTAATAAGCTCTCAACAGTTTTCTCTTTCAAAAATCTGCTTAATCACTTCTGGATCCCTGCAAACTGTTAATTATCCCTACGTCCAGTGATGATGGATCCAGCTTCTAACACCACACGCCGTGACGGCTCTTCTTGCCTTTACTTTGAACCTCCTGACAGATGACGGGGTTATTTCAACCATCAGCGAGAGACATGGAGCTCCTGAAGCCGTTAATGACGTACCGGGAACCACTGCAGCTTTCTGAAGGGTAAAGCCAACCCGGATTGGTAAAGGTAGGGCTGGGCAGTCCCTGCGGGCATCTGCAAAAACCAGCGCTGGTGCCTGCATTTAGAAACCTTTAAGTACCAAACTGCCTGTTTTTTTCCTTCTATTTTTGATTTCTGCAAACAGACCTATAGTCTCCACCTTGAAAACACCGACCCTGCCTGGAGGGATGGCCAAGAGGAGCTGTCAGCACAGGCACGCGAACGCATCTGTATCACCAGGTGACACATCTCCAGGGAACAGCAGCAACGCATGATACCTCTCAAGTGCTTAAAAAAATCCACCCAAAACCAACAAAACCCCAACCAAGATAAACCTTTTCATTCTGAAAGCAGAGCTTGCGTTATCCTCCTGTTGTCACGACTTATCACATCTCACAAGTGAAGCAGACAAATATGTTGACTGGGGCTTTGGTGAAGAGGTTGAGATGAATGATGTGTAATTTATGAGCTAGACAACAGCTTATCATGAGTAACAAGGACAACAATTAAAGACTGGAAGTGCTTTAAAAACTGCCCAAGGATTTTCCGAGTGACAAAGAGTATATTTAAATAGCAGGCATGGTTTTGTTGCTCCACAATGGTAAGTTAGTGCATTTAAGGGCTCCAGTTGTCAGTAAATTGCTCTTAAATTAGTGTTTTATTATACCCTTGTTTTCCATTTAACAACATTTTCCATAAAGTTCTCAAAAGCCCATTCAGAGAATTTGTCCAAGCAAGAAATGACTAAGAGTTAGATACGTGCATCTGAAGGGCACCCACTGAACAAAGCACCCTCACAAAAGGCTGAATGGACCAGCACCCTCAGATGGGGACAAAAACCACAAGTTTGTACCAAAAATTTAGGCTGGGATCCCCGATCTTTACAAAGTGACGTGCTGCAGCATCAGAGACTGGAGGGAGGAACTGTGTGCTCCTGGATGGCAACCAAGCCCTCCTAGGGATGGATGACACCAAGGTTTTCATGTCTTGGATGGCCAACAGCAAACCAGAAATCCAATCTGTGCTTAGGGAGTTTGTCCTGGTTTTGTTAAAAACAAGACCAGTTTCTCTTTTCATGAACTTTTCTTTCAGCTAAGTTCTTCTTAGTAACTGCACTTTTCTGAAGTTGGCTACATGTTTTGGTAGACATAGCAATGGAATGCAAGGTTGCTGATAAGGACGCACGTCCTGTAAGTGAGAGGGGCAAGGAGGAGCGAATTGAACAGGTGACTAAAACTGACCAACTAAGTATTCCATCCCATCCACATCATAACACCATATAAAAGTGGGTGATCATGAGGGTCTTGCTCTCCCTTTGACTATGGCTGGCATCTGGGAAGGACCCTGTCTGCCATCGCTGTGATCTGAGGCCAAGTGACAGCCCCTGCATCCTTGAAACCAGTTCTGGTTTGCTGCAGAGTCCAACCCAGGACTTCCAGGTGCCTGCCCTGCAGCTGCTCAGTTGCTGAGCTACCATGAAAATTCAAGATTGGTTTTGTATACTTTGTATTATTATCTCTGTTTTATTAGTAGAATTATTAAAACTTCTTTAACTTTTTTCCAACTTGGAAGTCTGTCTCTCTTTTCCTCCTATCGTCTCTTAGTGGGAAGGAGGGGAGGGCTACAGGGGAGCTGGGGCTGACAGAAAGCATCTGCCATGGTTTATTGTTGCCCTGCAATCAAACGGTTGCAGAGTTTGCAACTGCTTCAAATGAGCCTGAAATTGGTGGCCCCAGAGCAAGCGATGGCTATTTCAGGGTTTGCAGGAAGGTTTTGCAGGAGGCTTTCCTCAGCAGCTCCCAGAACAGCTTCCCATTGTTCACTGCTTCCTGGATGACCGATGTGGCACCAGCTCTGGGCATTGGGCAGAAATGTGTGGAGGCACCCATTTTTTAGGCAAAGGCATAAAAATCAGTACCCAGACTCCTCCTGCTTCATAAAGACCCAGCAACACATCATTACCCACCAGCAGCCTCATATGTGCATGTGAGATGTTGAGCTTCCATCGAAATCCTCAAAATCTGCGGTAACCGAGGTCACCACCAGAGTCAGCCCTGGTATCTAACACCTATTACAGCTCCATGTCTGTCTTCACCACGTCAAAAGTGCTCGAGAAACCCGATCTTGCACATAAACGCAGCCCAAGAACCTCTGTCCAAAATGTCATCCCGCAGTGAACGGCCACCAAGAGACAAACCCCAACCCTACATCTACCGGCTATTTGTTCCAACATCTCCCAAGAAGTTCAGTTTGCCTAAGTTTCCAGTTGAATTTACATGGTTGAAGCTTTAATTTATCGGTTTTCAGCTTCCAAATTCTAATCTGAAATTAACTCCTCCTCGATGTCCTGCGTTTTCTCAAAGCTGTTGAGGACTCAGCACTCAAGTCACCTTCCATGTCCTGCCACTAACAGACTGTGGCTCTATGCTCATCAATCCTGAGCCCATGGCAACACTCCTGTCAGGTCTATGACTTCCAGCACTTGCGTGAATCGGGTCTTACTTGGCTTGGTGAAAAGCATGAGTGAGGTAGAAAGACCATACCCCATTTCACACAGTGTGGTTTGCAGTGAAGTTAAAGCATAAGAGCAAAAAATGAAGAGATTTCAACCACAAGTGTGAATTTGCACCAAGGGCAGGTTGCTGCCAGTCCCAGCCTTCCTGCAACTGGATTTACTGGTTTGTGAGATGGTCCCGTTCCCCACCACCCATCACACAAATCTTCTCTCTAATGCTGCTGTGGATGCAAATCTCTGTCCTGGCTCCTGCTGCAGCAGCTCAATTGAAGGTGAACTACAGCGTGTTTCCAGAAAAAGCGATTTAAATTATTATTTGCAGTAATTAGCACCTGCACGCTGACCCATTCACAAGACTTTGTTTGGGCAAATTTACATCATTCTCTTCCTAAATCAGCCTCATTCAAAAGATCAACATTAAAGAAAACAAAGTGAGAACCCTGCTGGAAACGCTCTCTGTACCCCATCCAGAGCACATCAATACCCTCGCCGTTAAACCTGGCAGCCTTCTCCCTCCACGAGAGGCCAAATAATAAGGATTTCAGCATGTGCCTCTGTTACTGCAACCAACGCTAATTAAAAGAAAAAAAACTCAATGATAAAGCTTATTGCAGACCTGGCGATTGCACAAGACAGAGATGCAAGCTGACATTGTAACGTCTGCGAACCTGAATCCTGTTCCTCCTCTCATCAGAATCGATGCAAACCCACGGCTAACACAGGCAAGAAGACACTGGTGATGTTCCTAATCACAACTACATCCAGAGGCTGCAGCGCGGTGTGTAAACCCCACCAACCTCCACCTGCGACATTCAAACAGGTTCGGATTTATGCCTGCGCTAGAGCTGACTTCAGCGCGGAGCAGGAAGACCTAATCCTATACGTCTGAAGGCAACGGGAGCTGTGCCAAAGAGCATCTGTGCCAAACAGCATCCATGCCAAACAGCATCCCTGCCTGCTGGATGAGGCACCCACGGCTTCCAAGCACCTCCTGCATCTCCACGCTGCAGCGGCCAGGAGAGGCCAGGTCTGCATAGAATCACAGAATGGTTTGGGTTGAAGGGACATTCAAAGCTCCCCCAGTGCCCCCCCTGCCATGAGCAGGGACATCTTCACCTGCTCAGGTTGCTCAGAGCCCCGTCCAGCCTGGCCTGGGATGTCTCCAGGAATGGGGCATCTACCACACATCTGTGGGACCTCTTCTTCCCCAAAACCACTTGTCCTGGCAGATAACACAGGATTTGACAGAGGAAAAACTATTAAAACCTCACCACCGGCTTTTTGGTTTCACTCCCTCCCATGCAAGTCTAACAGTCCAACTTGGGGAGATATCTGGGGGGTTGTGGCGAAGTTCCTTCCCTGTAACAAACTTTGTCTAGCAGGTAGGAACAGCCAGAATGTCTGCAAACCAACCCTGGACTTGGGGACTGCTCTTCGTGGCAATCAGGGCTCTGCACTTTCCCTCCTGGAGCGCCCACCCCAACAGCTCTGAACCTCCAGGTCCCAGGTGGTTGCACAGCTCAGCGCTACCCCAGCACCTTCAGTCTATAATGAGAGATAAAAAGGCTATCACTGAATTCTCCCTTTCCTTAGTGGGTCGGCTTCTGTGCAGATTTAAGAGCAGATGACCTCTTTGAAGAACAGAAGGACCTTTTCTTCATCAGCACCCATACGGAGAGGACAGACGGACAGCAATCTGCACCTTGTATCACGCAAGGCACGCACACAATCTCCCTTTTCCACCTTGCACCACGGCTTCGCAACGGTGCCAAGGAGAGCCAGCGCTCGACGGAAAATTTGCCGGTGATGCGTGGCAACCTATCAGTTCACACGGTGCTGTCTGTCCTCCGTGTTTCCAGCAGCTACATCACATTCTAAGAGGCTAAAAATACATTCAGTACTTTCTTAATGTTCCTTTTCCACTCGAACGGTTGCTGCAGAGAAGCTCCGAGCAGGGAGGGAGGTGAACAGACAAGTGCGGATGCAGGGAGGAGATGCCATAAAAATGGAGCAATAGGCACAGCATGTCCTGCACAAGGACGTGGCTGGGGATGTCCCCACTGCAGGAAAATTGGTTCCTTAGTTAAAAAAAGAGAAGAGCCCTACGGCCATCAAAAGTAACATACTGCAGGACTAAGCAATGACAGGAGTGCAGAGAACTTCACAAAGGGGCATCTACAACTACCTGAAAGGAGGCTGTAGCATGGAGGGTGTTGGTCTCTTCTCCCAAATAATAAGTGATAGGATGAGAGGAAATGGCTCAGGTTGCACCAGGGGAAGTTGAGGTTGGATATTGGGAACAAGTTCTTCCCCAAAGGGCTGTCAGGCATTGGAACAGGCTGCCCAGGGCAGTGGTGGAGTCACCATCCCTGGAGGGCTTGAACAGACACAGAGATGAGGTTCTTAGAGGTGAACTTGACAGTGTTAACAGTTGGACTCGATGATATTAAAGGTCTTTTCAAACCAAAACAACTCTATGATTCTATCTTCTTCATCTTTAATGACCGAGGTTGAGAAGCTCCCTGTAAATTAACTATGCAAAATCCCTTTGACTTCTTAAATGTAACAGTGTGAGTTTAACCACCAAAACCAATTCTGTCCAAAAGACACAACCTTCTTGCAATCACTCCCAACATCTCCCTGCATGCAACAGGCAAGTCCTTCAATGCCCATTGCCAAGGCAGCATGGAGGGTTTGCCAGCACAGCTGGCCACTTTTTGCCTTATTTTCTGTGCTACAAAAGAAGTGTGTCCTGTCTGGGCAGTGCTCTGAAATAACGGCAAGGATGAGGCAGATGTGGAAGAGCTCAGGGGAGGTGGCTGCTGCATCTTGAATTCACTTTGCTTTTGAAGAACAGCCAACTTCTTGCAGCTCTTCTTGGGAAGCCAGGCTAAGGAGCAGGCAACTATATGACATACAGCTTTTGGGGAAAAACAAACAAACACAATGCTAAAAAAACAAATTAAACCAAAACAATCTATGGGGATAAGACATGAATGCTACTCAACTCATTGCCCCTTTAACGGCAGTTCTGGGGCAGCAAGTTCAGCTGTTCACCACTGGAAGCTCCTCTCTCCATCAAGCTCCCCAAAGCAACAGCAGCCCTGTCAAGTGTCCTTTTTGTAGCTTGGGTCCTTTCCTTGTGTGGAAGAAATGGATGTCCCCAGGCTAAGCATCTCAGGCCGGGGCTACTAGATCTCACAGCATGGACTACGTTAGCAGGAGTTGCGGATTTTGGCACTGAAGCCAACCTTGAAGACAACCCTCAATGAGATCTTCTCACCCTGTCACCCCAAGCGGGCTGATGAATCCACCCCAGCAGACAGAGCAGGGAGCTCAGCACTGTCCATCCATGTTGTGAACTCAAAAAGGAGCAAAATGTCCATTATTTTGGTCAGAAACAGAATTAACTTGGAGATCCCTCAACAAAACACCCCCTAATTCATGCTGAGAGCCCCATGGACAGAAGAGCCTGGCTCTACTGTGCTGCAGAGCAAGTAGAAACAAGAAAGATTTCCATATTTTCAACACTATTTTTCCCCCTACCTTGTGCGCTTGCTAGAGCTCCAGTTATTAGGAGCCTGTTTGTACAAACCCAGAAGCACTATATTTTTAGCCCTGGAGAATCACAGGGCACGATCATTAAGTGTGCTTCTGCAGACAGCAACAAGAGCGGGGATTTTTCCTTCTCTAAATTGGCTGCAGTCACAACAGTTTTCAGCCCAAAGCAGACTTTCAGGAAATTCGGAAGGAGCGAGAGTCTTTTTTTTGCGTGACATATTTAATACTAAGCTGAAGTGCACTCCAATTTTAATAATGTGCATCTGATGGGAGGTTTCATGGATTTGTTTTCTAGGCCAGCTCTGTTACACACTTGTGCTGCAGAGCGTAATACCATGTATTATCACAACACTCCCTAGCAACATGACTTTTAATTTAGCGTAGAGCTTTTGCAATGTTGGGAGCATCTCAGTGACTCAGAACAAAGACGACAAGCTGGAAAACCTTATCAAAAGCCCCATAGGTGCCAAGGGAACCTACATCGCACATACAGTGGTATTTGAGCTCCTCAACGTGATGTGACCAGCACTGGTACAGAGAACACTTTGGGAAAGATGAATTTGTTTAACTGATTGCATAAACTGCGGTCCAATCAGCATGGTCTCATGGAGTGATGACTACATCAATGATGGCATTGCCAACAGGTGCGAAACAAGAGTGAAAATCCCTCAAGTTGTGTCCAAGCGCTCAGCACTCGGGCAGAAAAACATAGGATGTTCAATGTCAGAAATGAGAGCTCAGAGCCAGATGGGGCATCAGCAAGGATGAGGTACCACCTCCTCTCTTCTCATCCAGAGGCCAGGAGGAGGACAGACACTTCGTGGACTAACCAACCAACCAACCAATCAACCAGCCAACCAATCAACCAGCCAACCAACCAACCAACCAACTACCCACCCACCCAACCAACCAGCCAACCAACCAACCAACCAGCCAACCAACCAACCAACCAGCCAACCAACCAACCAACCAGCCAACCAACCAGCCAACCAACCAACCAGCCAACCAACCAACCAACCAGCCAACCAACCAGCCAACCAAGCAACCAGCCAACCAAGCAACCAGCCAACCAAACAACCTTCTGTGGAAGCTGCCCTGAAGAGTGAAGCCACCCTGACACTGGACAAGGACTCACAGCGCTGGTTTCTTCTCTACTTGCTGAAGCACACAAGCTCGTGGGCATCAGGGACATCACACTCCCAAGCTTTAGATGGGGAGGATGGTGTTTTTAAACTGTAGGAAAATAGTGCTATGGTCCTATCTGACAACAGAGAGCGTGCAAAACTTCAAAACCGTGGTCAACAACATGGATACCATCAGGTGAGATGTTTCTCCACCTCTGCCCACTGGTGTGGGAGAGCAGCAGAAAGCAGGAGCACCATCCATACAGGGTGGGTGGAAGAAAGCTATTGCAGCAGAAATGACACCAAAACGTTGTCCCTGGGCGGGGGGCACTGCTCTCAAGCCATAATGGGATGAACAGGGATGGATCCACCAGCCCTTGTGCATGCAACAAGGGGACAGAAATATCACAGCAGCCGTGCCAGGTCTGACGGACAAAGATATCCCGATGAGGTCCTGGGTCAAGTGGCTTTCGTTGGCTGCCGTGCAAAGTGAGCTGAGCTTCACTGGCCTGCAGCAGCAGCTTGGCCCATGGCAATGGTCAGCAAGGATTAACAGTATAATTAAACAGGCTGCTGCAGTTTGGGTCCAGAAGTCCCATCGTTTCTCAGAGCTCCTGAGCTCAGCAGCAGTAAAACCAGCAAGAGCAAAATGCTGCTGGATTTGCTGCTTCTGAGACACGGGGGTACAGCACCCTGCCCGCTTTCACTTACATTGGGGTTCTATTGCTCAAGTGCCTCCGCACGCCCTCAAATCCAGATTTTCAGTGGAATTTCTTAGGATGCAGGAAGCCAAAGAAATAAAACATGAGGTTTCTGTATCTCTGCTTTGAGCCTAATCCATAAAAAAACGCCCAAATCTCCCTGGCTTTCAGCGAGGAGATTACAGGCACAACCACAGGCACGGAGGAAATACTCCTCTGACTTCTTAATTTCAATTGCAAAAAGCCTTTTAGCAAAAGCTCTCAATTGAAATGCAGATAAGTTTCTACAAAGGCTAAAATAGAAATAAAACTATCTGAATGTCATAACTATGTTGCCTAACATGGATAAAGGATTTAGAAGGGGGGGGAAAAAAATACTAAAAATAAGTTATGAAGGGTATGTAAGGTATTGATATACAGCACATGGTTTAAACTGTTAATCATTGAACAGATTCCAGTATAAAAATAAAGAGACTGAAGCTGCACATAATGGAGGAGTTGGTCTATTTATAAACTTCTCTGTGCAAAGGGCAGGCGAGGGCTGGGCCGGCAGCGGGACAGCGGGCCCCTCCCACAGGGCCTATATTTTGAGGGAAAATAAGCAGATTTTTTTAACAAATTATTATTTTTAAAGCGTTGTCAACAAAACCCAACTGAGTTGCCCAGGAGCTTGTGTGCCCCAGCCATGTGAGCAGCATTTGCAGCTCCCGCATGTGACAGTTCTCCCAATTTAGCCAGTAACTGACTCCCTCTGACCTGTAATAACACCGCTCCCAAATTAGAGCCCTTAATTTGACTTGGCTTCGGTCCTTCCCTCCCAGCGACATAAAGCATCCTTTATCCCCCGGCCGTCCGCGAACATCCATAATCCCGTCCTTTCGCAATGCCAACTCAAACTCACATTTAGCCTTTTCCTTTGATTTTATGTTGGGGGGTTACGGAGGGATGGGGGGCGCAGGGAGCGAGGGGTAAGGGAAAAAAGCCTGGTGGAAAAACACCAAGAGACGAAACCAAAACAACCAAATCAGACGAAAATTCCAAGTTGGTGACATTCAGCTGGAAAAGCTCAATGACTCACATGCAAATAAAAAAAGCTGCCTAAACTCCCTGCTGCATGACGCAGGCCACTGGCTTCGACATTAAAAGGCAAGGATGAAATCATCCGCAATTAAACCGGAGTTTGGAAGGCTGCAAAAGCAGCCGCATTAGTGCGGTTCCCTCCGCTTAATAGGAAACACAAAGGAAGGAAGTTCGGCGGAGTGAGAACATCCCCCTTTTCCCCTCCTTTCCCCCGCCACCTCGTGCCATCAGTCATCCCCGAGCGTCGGCGCAGGAACTCCGGCATCACACGTCGGCGCTCGGCTCCGGCAAGCTGCTCGCTGGCAAGCGGCTGCCAGCTTTTAATGGGCTTTCCTGGAATACCAGCTCAAAAAGTAAAATAAAAATAAATGCGGTTACGTAGGAAGGCAAACCCCCACCAGCCAGCGACTTCTTCTGGAGATTTCTGCCCCGTGCTTTGCAGAATTGGGATGATATACGGCGCAATTAACATCTACAAACCTTGGACCAAAACCAGTTCCTCCCCAAATCCCCCACATACGTGAGAAGCCAGAGAGGGATTTAAATCTTAGTTCTTAGGTTTTCTCTTGCATTGCAACAGTGCTTTTAAACTTTATTTTCAAATACTGTCAGGTTACGCTATAGAAATGCATTTGCAGTGACCCATGGCGTGGGGTTGAGGCAGGAATTGGGGTGCAGGGGGTTCCGTGAACACAAGCGTTCGGGGGGTTGTGCCATGAACCAGGTCATTGGTCTCCTCTGCACTAAAAATAACACCAGGACATGGGGATAAACTGAAAAAGGTCATTTTAACCGAGATGGGACTGCTGATGGGATTCATAGCACAGCTCTGCAAAAGCTTTCAGGGCTCCAGCAGAGAAGGGAAAACATTTTAAACAAGCATTGTCCCCTCTGCACCCCAAAACACTGCTCCAGGAAACAGCTGGTGAGCATCCATCCAGGATGCAGGAGAAAAGTGCCCCAGGAAAGATGGGGAGAGGCTTTTGAGCAGGGCCTGTTGCAACAGGACAAGGGGTGATGGGTTTAAACTAAAGGAGGCAGATTCAGGCTGGACATGAGGATTAAATTGTTGTCCCTGAGGGTGGTGAGAGCCTGGCCCAGGTTGGCCAGAGAGGTGGTGGCTGAACCATCCCTGGAGACATCCCAGGCCAGGCTGGACGGGGCTCTGAGCAACCTGAGCTGGTGAAGATGTCCCTGCTCATGGCAGGGGGGGCACCAGATGAGCTTGGAAGGTCCCTTCAACCCAAACGACTCTATGACCTGCAGCAGCCACAACCAGCAGCTCATTGCACCTAATTTCAGCTAGGATAACACAAGGAGTCCACAGAAATCAGGCAACCGGTTGCATATTTATTGAGAAACCAGGTCCTTGAACCTTTTTGGGTTTTACCTTGGCTGGAGCTGGCGTGCATATATATATATATACATACACTGAGGTCTGCAAGAGGGAAAAGGTTGAAACTGCCTGCAGAAGGACATCCAACAGAGCCCAGGCCATCTGGTCACCCACCCTGCGCAGTGACACCGCCCGCCCTTTGTCACCAGATGCTAATTCCTTTCATCCCGCCTGGCCTGGCTGGTGTAATTTTAGGTCTGTGATCTCCATCTGCCTTGGAGATGCTCGTTTGTTTTTGGCTAAGCCCTCCCTTTCACCACTCCCTTCTCAAAGGAAGTCCAAATTGGGCACCCTTGGAAATGGTGTTTCTTCTCCGGTCCTCTAATCACCGAGCTTTAACGAGCTATCTCGAGCATGCTCAGTAACACCACCACTCGTCAAATTGTGGGGTGTCATTATCTTCAAAGCGTTTTGCAAACAGTTTTTCATTCCTCCCCGTGTTACCACCGCAAAGTTGCAATTACTCACTTCTCTCTGAATATGGTGGGCTTGGTCCAGCATCCTGGAGCTTGGCCAAGATGCGCTCAGCAAAACTTAACGCAGCCAAAGTAAAGGTAAAACAAACCGGTTCCTATCTTGGGATGCTAGGGACTGCCACCATTGCTTCCTGTCCCACAGCAGACATGGAAATGTTAAAAGTAAAAATAAATGCTGGAACCGCACCGGCCAATAATGGAATTTCCATGTATTAAGAGGAAATGTAAGGCCTAGAGTAAAAGGAGTTTTAAGGGAAGTTAAGGTTCAGTTGTGGTTCAGTCTGAAATCTGGCCCAGTTCTCAGCTCTTCTATGAACCTCGGGAGCTACGGGGACACGGAGTTTATTGCTGGAAACTAGCACTAGACAACAGAACATCTGTACAGGGAGCCCCTCTTGCTGCTCGCACCCCATGCACAAAGAGCAAGAGCTATTGAGCTCCTCACAAGGAAAACGTACACAGGAGTTAAGAAAAATTCCTGTGCAATGTTTGAGGTGTAAAAATGAAGCCCCGGCTTCGGCTGGCGGTGACTCTGTCCCACGGGAGCCTGGGGAAACACCTGGCTGCGCATCGCTTCCATCTCGCTGCAGCAAATGAAAGAAGAAACAATTTAATTGATCGGATCAGATCTCAGATTTGAGAAGATACCCTCCCTGGGTAAAAACAGACATATTTTGCTTTGGTTTTAAAGCATGATGAACAGCAAACTACAGTAGCTTGGCTGTGAAGCGAGGACAAGGACTTAGGCGATGCAGATGTCCATCCCTTCCCCTCTCTGCTGTTCACATCACCCAGTGCAAAGCGCTTGACCAAAGCCAGCAATGAGTCACCGTAAAGAGGAGATTCTCTCATTTCACCCACTTTGATCCTGCCCTGAAGTGCCCACGTCAAAGAGGAGACGGGGGGAGAGCTGGGGGCTGAGTCAGGGAGGACGGGAAAAATCCGCCCTACAACAGCGACATTCAAAGCAAAGCGAAACTCCGGTTTTTGTTTTTCAGAAACCAAAAAGATGTTTAAAGAGCGGACTGTAAGAGCTGCCTCTCACCAGTTAACAGCTTGTACCAGCACTCAGCTGACTCCCTGTATCTCTGCCAGCTGTAACAAGCATTCACAAGGCAGAAACGCCGGCTTAAAACGCACCTTTCACCAGGGAATTCACTGTGTTTCAGTGCTGCCCGCGGCTGGCACGTAAAGGCAGCCGGCTTGTCCTCCCTTTATAACCAGCCTCACGTTTTGCTTCTTGTAAACCCAAGAAACGCTGCAGGACCTCAAAACAAAGAGCGACATTGTTCCTTCAGAATAAAACTGCTGTTCGCCTGGGTTTTATTTCTATTTCACGAAAACATCCCAGGAGCTGCAAGGCTTCGTTTGGGGAGGGGATAAAACAATCTGGCAGCGCTGCAGTCACAGCTATTTCACCGGGAACGTTTCCATGATGCTCTTTCCACCGTGAACACAACATGACACGGGTCAACATGGACGTTTAACTTAAAAAACAAAGAAGAACAGCAGATCCTTGCAATTACATGTTCCCGCTGCTCGGCTGGTTGGTTTGGCCATGCATGGTGCTGAAGGCATCAGTTCCTCTCCCATAACTGCTGCTGCTCATGAAAGTCACCAAAATTACGTTGAGGAGCCCAAGAAACTCTCATATGGCCCCGTTTTGCTGCTGTTTATATTTTAATGGGTGTTGGGGATGTTGGCAGCAGCTGATGTAGCCCCAAGAGCTAATGGTGGTCCCAGCATTGGTGTTATCAACACTTATCCCCAGCTTTAGGGCGGACAGCAAAGGGGGAGAGAAAGTGAAGATCATCCTTAAATACCTAGAAAAGTGTTGCAAGGCTTCAGCAGGACAACATCTTCTGTTTGATTGTAAAATCTCCATTTAACACTATACTTTTGAGCCTTAAGACTGATGTAGAAAACCAATCATTCTCCCAGCTCCAAGCAATATGACTTTGACACTTCTTAGTGCCTGAAATCTGAAAAGCTTCTACCAGTTAATGCAAGTTTTCAGTCAAACCAAAATCCTTCCTCCTTCATCCCTGCGTGGCTGAAATGTCCATTTTCAACTAAAAAGAAAATGACAATGAGGATTTGAGATTTCATTTTCTTGACCAAATTCTGCAATATTTGGGAAAAAATTTTCAGTAAAATAGAAACCAGGTATTTTTGTAGACGGAGAGGAACAGCTTTTCCTGCAGAGGAAAATGCCCTCCTGTGCTGTTTGCCCCTAAAAAGCATCAACATGTTGCAATAACCCACATGGAAAGATTCAACCTCCACTACTCCAAAGTGATGAACATGAGAAGCAATGGGATTTCTGGTAGCCGCCGACCCCTCTCTTACCCTCCAAGCTATTGATTACAGATGATCAGCAAGTACGCTCCTCAAGCGTCTCTGAGCCGATCTACAGTGACATCGCAGTAAATGTACAGAAATCTAGTAAATTAGGAGAGCTACCCAACATTCCCTGGGATTTTGCAGTGGGTAAATCCTGCCTGGCAGTGACTGGAAGTTGTCCCTGCGATGCCTCAAGCCCTGATCATAGAATTATAGAATCATTTTGGTTGGAAGAGACCCTCAAGATCGAATCCAACCATTAACCCAACACTGGCACTAACCCATGTCCCTCAGAACCTCATTTATGTGTCTGTTCAACCCTCCAGGGATGGTGACTCCAGCACTGCCCTGGGCAGCCTGTTCCAATGACCAAGAACCCTTTCTGGGAAGAAACTGTTTCCCAGATCCAACCTCAACCTCCCCTGGTGTAACTTGAGGCCGTTTCCTCTCCTCCTTGCGCTTGTTCCTGGGGAGCAGAGCCCAACCCCCCCTGGCTCCAAGCCAGGGGGGCTCCAAACCCTCCAAACCCTTTCAGGCAGTTCAGAGATCAGAAGGTCTCCCCTCAGCTCCTGTTCTCCAGCTGAACCCCCCAGGTCCCTCAGCCGCTCCATCACACTTGTGCTCCAGCCCCTCACCAGCTCCGTTCCCTCCTCTTAACTTGCTCCAGCACCTCAAGGGCTTTCCTGTAGTGGAAGGGGGCCCAAAACTGTCCCCAAGATTTGAGGACTAGACATTAGAAAGAGAGTGGCCAAACACCTCTAGGAACGGGGTTCCTAGAGAGGTGGTTGACGTCCACACCTGTCAGTGTTTAAGAGACATTTGGACAATGCCTTTAATACCATGCTTTAACTTTTGGTCAGCCCTGAAATGGTCAGGCAGTTGGACTAGCTGACTGTTGTAGGTCCCTTCCAACTTGAAATCTCTCTCTCTTCTCCTCTCTCCTCTCCTCTCCTCTCCTCTCCTCTCCTCTCCTCTCCCTCCCCTCCTCTCCTCTCCTCTCCTCTCCTCTCCTCTCCTCTCTCCTCTCCTCCTCCTCTCTCTCTCCTCTCCTCTCCTTCTCCTCTCCTCCTCCTCTCTCCTCCTCTCCTCTCCTCTCCTCCTCTCCTCTCCTCTCCTCTCCTCTCCTCTCCCTCCTCTCCTCTCCTCCCTCTCCTCTCCTCTCCTCTCCTCTCCTCTCCTCTCCTCTCCTCTCCTCTCCTCTCCTCTCCTCTCCTCTCCTCTCTCCCTCTCCTCTCCTCTCCATTCCCTCCCCTCCCCTCCCCTCCCTCCCCTCCCTCCCCTCCCCTCCCCTCCCCTCCCCTCCCCTCCCCTCCCCTCCCCTCCCTCCTCTCCTCTCCTCTCCCTTTCTCTCTCTCTCTCTCTCCCTTTCTTCTCTCTATCTCTCTCTCTCTTTCCAGACTCTGGCTGGACAGATGCAAACTGCACCGCCCCAGCACAGAAAAGCCAGAGAAAGGCTTTGCTATGTCACAATATGGCAATAGCATCGTCTCCTCAGCGCTGTTTCTGCAACCTCCATCTCAGGGGGAGATCTGCTCTACATCCCGGTTCCCCATGAGGAGAACGAACCTCCAGCACTTCCCAGCTGGAAGGGTTTCCTACAACTGCTCAGATCCCCGGGTCTCCAGCTCTCCTTGTGTGGTGCGAAGGGGCACTTCAGGATGGGGTCTTTACAACTCAAACCATCATGTCTCCTCTGCCTTCCACAGTGTCTCCTCCTGGTATCAGGAGATGGTGTTTTTGAGCTAATGCAAACCAGCACAGTATTTCATGCAGAGCCGCTACTTTTGCAGCCAGTAGCGTTTTTGCTAAAGCCTGCGGACAACCTTCTTCCACCAGCTGCTCCAGGTTTGCTCCTTGAGGAGAAATGCCTTAAGCAGAGAGGAATTGGAGGCTGTAGCTCTGTCACACGCTGGCAATCCCATACAGAGAAGCACTCACACGAGTAATGCTTGCAAAGCCTCCACTCCTCTTCTGGGCTACTTCACAAACAGCAACGCAGCAAGAGACTTGTTAAAGGCAGAAAATTGGACATCAGGAACAAATTCCCTGACCTGCCACTTTCCACGGTCCTTTGCTTGCCGTGGAAATGCACATACAGTTACTAGAAAACAAATCGTAATTCTCAGTGCGACAAGAAAAGCTGCAAAATAAATAGTGAGAAGTTTTTATATGGAAATGCAGCAGGAGGGAATGTTAATCCCAGAGATGCTTCTCCATCAGATGCTGAGAATTGGTTCAGAGCATGAATGGCACCAGCTTCTACAGGACCAGCCTGCAGAGCACAAGAGGAGGTGGGAAAGGAGGTGAGAAGCCCTCATTTCCACCAAATACCACTGGGGAACCGGAAAACAGTTTTTGGGGAGACATGATAAATGTCAACAAATTCCCAGCTTGATAAAGCAACCAATGCAAGGCCGTGGTCAGGTTTCAGACTTATAACGGCCACTACTGTTTGCAGAAGAAAGTTATTTCGGGGGTGAAACTTGATCAGCTTTTGGGGCAGCCGGCACAAAGGCCGGGAGAAGTGTCTCACTGCCATCCCTGGGATGCAGCTGCCGGAGACCTGCCCTTACGTTACCGCAGTGCCGCTCTGCCGGCTGCCCTAAACCTGCACCCACCGTGTCCCACGGTGACAAACCAGACAGATCAGGCTGCTGAAAGCAAGATGAGATGGGATGGGACGGGATGGGATGGGATGGGATGGGATGGGACGGGACGGGACGGACGGGACGGACAGGACGGGACAGGACAGGATAGGATGGGATGGGATGGGATGGATGGGATGGATGGGATGGATGGGATGGGATGGGATGGACAGGATGGGATGGAGTGGACAGAACAGAATAGAATAAGAAACAGAACAGAAACTGGAAATAGAGCAGAATAGAATGGAAAAGAAATATATTAGAAATGGGAGAGGGGAGGGGAAGGGAGGGGAGGGGAGGGAGGGAGGGGAGGGGAGGGGAGGGGAGGGGAGGGGGGGAGGGGAGGGAAAGAGAGAAGGGAAGGGAA